>NC_056729.1:1927398084-1927573084 GCF_019279795.1 Protopterus annectens | reverse complement strand
CTGATGTACCTTTGGAAATGTGATGGAGAGTTATTGTCAGCAATACCAAATGTGACACTGTTATAGGATGATATGTGCATATATCAACATGTACAGTGGGGGCTGTAATACTGCCTACATTGCTGACATTCTGAGTATGTATGCACAAGTGTGCTTTACATGCAACCCCCCCCCAATGCAGATTGACCTGACATCCATGTACTGCACAGACAATTCTCATAGCCACAATGGACTAACCTGTGCACTATCACCAGTAGCTGATCCTGGGTGACAACCCCTCACCCCCATTCCTGGGGGGACTGGCCCCGTCCACTGAGGTGATTCCACCTGTATGTGGTGCAGGGCTAGGAGAGGGGGGCCCACCAGCTTGAGTCCCAGATGTGCTGGGACCAGGTGTGATGGCTGGCTGAATTAGGGTAGGTGGATCACCAGGAACCGACCTACCCAGTCAAGCTATGGTCTCAAGGTATTGCAAAGTGTATAGGTTAATAATGAACATAACATTTGGTTAGTTATAACAGTATGCCAGAACGTTGCAAATAACCCAGTAACATAGCATTGCCTAGTATATAGAACACAACAATAAGTGAGATAACAGTCAGTATAGTAACAGCATGCCAGTAACAGTTATGGAATAAGGCCAACAACATAGCTAATTCAGCAAGATATGTCAGTATGCAACCATTGCAATACATAACAATAATAAAATACAAGGCCAAACATAACATTTTAAGAACAACACATGTTAATAGTAAACCTTAACCCATGTATAACAATAATACATTATGATGAAGATAAGGAGTGGGAGAGAGAGAAATACAGTCCATTAATACCAGTATAGGCTATATAGTTTGCAACAGTACTCTTATATGCTCTACAGGTCTGCCCTTCCTTTATGTATATAAGTGCCATATAGCTTCTGTAGCACATACGTACCTCTCAAGCTATCTGCATGAGACAGTATGGGCCAAGCTATAACACCTACAGGAACACATCTACAGAGGACTATTACATGTCAGGTGGACATATATTACTACCAAGGTGTACTGTGGACTGATCTAGTGTGATTGTGCTATTGACATAAATCATGTCAATGATAGATCTGTGAAAGAAGGATTAGGCAACAGTGATCACAGTCCATGACAGTGTGACACTGGAGAGACATATATCATGCACAGTACAGAGAGTTTACGACTATCATGATATCCTTGGCAGGCATGGGTTTAGACCATCAGCAGATATTCACAGTCACACCAGGCATACCGCCATACTAAGATTACACATTTTATTTACTGTATTAACTTTTATTAGTATTGTACTTGTTGCCTTTTTTTCTGAAGTCTTATCACATTCCTAAGCAATGCTGTTAACACTCTGTTACATCTGAACATACACTAATAACCCATGATAAGGGCTACTGAAGCCATTTACCTGTAATTTCTGTGGGGAGAATATCTGTTATCAATACATAACTGATTCAATAATATTTAGTTGTACTTGTCACTGGATTTGAACCCTGGTCTGTGTGTGACAAAATGTACATCAAACCTAGCATTTATCAAACTGAGCGACTGAGCCACTGATGCATATTGATTGACTGATGCTTGCCTAGAGCTCACCTGGTAACAAAATATGACCTGGTGATAGAAGCAGAGTGTTATACAAGACTGCAGTGACACTTGAACACACATGCATGAGATTCATGCATAACAGAGATACTAGGTGAACTGTATATTAATACACAGAATGCAGGTATAGACAATAAACCTCTAGTGGGTGGAAATATCTGTGATGTGCATAAACCATACCAGAGTGCTGGGGTGTCTACCTGACCCATATACAGTTGCAAATAGTATATTTGCAGTCTACAGCTGCCACAGTTTCATACTTGCCTGCAGCACCATACCTCACAACAGGAATGCATATAGCTGAAATGCAATGATTAACACAAGACGATCCATATATAGACAATATACCTGGATGTTTGTATTATTGCTTCAGATCTTAGTGCAGAACAAATATAATGCATATTTCTTGTAGTACAGCTCTAAATCTACAGTTTAGCAGAACACTCTTTCTTAGCTACTATTGAGTCACTTAGTGGTATCCTTTGTGTTTTCAGTTCAGAGCAGATGTAATACTCAATTTCATGAACAACAGCCCACAACGCACACATATTGCACAACACAGCTTTATTAGGGGTGACTTCATGCAGTTATTAATATATTTTCATGTCTTTATTGCAGAACACTTCATATAATGCACATGTTACAATACAACTGTAATTCCACAATTAATGCAGTAGAAACTTTATTTTTTTAACATTATCAGGTTTCATGCTTTCATCTGTATTGCACTATATGTGGCATTACTCACTTATTTCAGTCAAGGTTATGACCACATTCATTGTAGTACAAGCAAAACTGAATACACTTAATGATAGTTAATAATTTATTCTTTCTTACTTATATGACTATAGATTGCAAGATACATCTGTACTCACCACATTCATGGTGCAACCTGGTCAGGTGCCCTGCACGGGCCTCTAGGTTGCAAGCTCTCTCCTCTACAGCTGTAGAGAGATAAGCACACCATTATGCATACCTGTTTATCACACATTCAGATTAGGTATTGGTAAAACAATGCTAGCAATACTTACAAACGTGTGGGTCATTTCCAGGTTGAGCATCCTGGACCCAGGTATCCAGAAGTACCCCCCTTCTCCTGCTTCAGATCATCATAAAGGTGACGGACCTGCTCACCTGTGCAGGGGATACCTGTTGCACTGGTGAGATCATGTGCCAGCCGGTCCCAAGCCTGCAACGTGTACTCTGATCCCTGGTCCTGGCCCTGCAGCATTTGGACATCATGGTCTTTCACAAGGAGTCCAACCATGAACATGGACTCCAGAATGCCACACTGCTGCGCCTGGAAGCACGCACCCTGTCCAACACCTGCCATAGTTCCTGCAAAGTTCAAACTCTAACTAGTTCTGCTGTATTCCTGCCTGTTGTAGTTAAATAAGCCTGTTTTCCCACCCTTTTTTGCCATTGGGGCAATTTTTAAATATGTGGCTCATAGCTTGGCACTGCACAAATCCGCTGAGCTTAGTTGAGCAGTGTTTAAAGTGGCAAATCGTTAGCAATGCTTAGCAGTGTGCAAACACACTCAACAGAGCTCACCAGAACTTAAACCACACTGCTTAGCAGTGCACAAACCAGCTAAGTGGAGCTGCACAGTGCCAAGCAGTGCTAAAACATCTATTGTTTAAGCAGTGCTTGGCATAGCTTAGCAGTGCTTAGCGGAGTTTAGCTGAGTACAGCAACGTAACATTTAAAAATAATTGGCATAATTTTATTTGCAACATAAAAGCTTAATAACCTTTCATCTACCACACATATGGTTGTCACTCTAACCATTAGCTACATGGACAAGTAAAATGCTGCTATACTTTTACATCTACTTCTCATGTACATTTAAGTACCGCTGAGCACCATGGCATGTCACCCAAACCTGCTCAGCTATGCTTGAACTTGACCTTTCCATTCATAATTAAATGTATCCGGTTTCTAGTTTCTATTTTTAGATGCCAGGCACATGTCCATTGCTGTGCATCATATTGTGCAGACTTACAAAAAAACATAATAAAACTTTATTACATTTGTATACATTGATATCCAGCACAATGTGTGTTACACATCTCCAGACACAGTAACACACTCCCTACACTGATTCAATAACCATGTTACATGGCTCTCCCTCAGTAACCCACCTTCATTAATATGCATGGTGCACTACCAAGGAGGTACTACATACATGGACAGAGCACCTTCCCCAGGCAAGTTTTTAAGGGATATATGAGGACAACAAGAAGACACAGTAGAGCAGGATGCTATGGTCTTATACATCAACATAAAGGTACTAGAAATAAAACATTAATCTGAAAATAGGAGTACAGGACTATGAAGATGAAAACTGCAGTAACTGTGGGTATGTCAGAGCATTATCATGAGTTTCGGTGAGTACAATATCCAATGTGAGGTGAGGGTGCTGGGTATACTGTATTTACGCCATGGTACCCCAAGTACATATTCCAAGGTCCACTGTATGAGGACTGTTGTCAGCATCAACCATACAGGTAACTGATGACAATATCGAGCCCAATGATGCATGTGCTGTGTGCAAAAACTCTGTAACAGTATGGACTCACTGACAAGGTAGTCAGCACTGCTAAACCCAGGTCAGACAAATGTGTCTATGACTGTATGTGTTTGTCAATGTGTATATGACAGTATGTGATACTATGTATTGTCTATTAACACCCACTACATCCCCTATTACCATATTGTACAAGGCTTGGTGATGTTGTTCACTTTACAGGAAGCTCAGGACACACCTCACCATACAAGCTCTGTGGTCTGTGCAATTAAGTCCAAACACATTGGTACCAATAAGTACCTAGGTAGGGGTTCTACTCTCAGTGTTGCTAAGTAAGTGTGTGTTAATGTGAAGAGATCTACTTCAGTTTGCAGACAATATATTTCCCAGGAGATCATTTGTCTGAAAACTAACTGGCAAAAGGTAACATTTCAATGCAATCGTCTTGTGAAAATTTATTCCATCAAAACTAGTAATGGATGTGTAAATGGCATCTTCCCCACTGTACAGGAGTACAGAGATACTGTAGTTGGTATATATGGTTGAGTGTGGTTGTTGTGGGCATAGCCACCCACACTGGGGTTATTGTGCGCATCCCCCTCCCGTTTAGTGTGATATTATACTGTACAGTTTATGTTAAGAGGTTAAGTAGTTGTTAATCCCACTATGTGTGGTTCTATGCCACCCCACACCCTCCAAAGGGGGGGCTGTGCCCCCCACATGAGCACACCTATGTTTACCAACTCCAGGATTGCACTACATTAGGGAAGAGGACATATACCCTGCCAGTACCATTTTCAATTACATTAAATCTGGCGAACTGATTATTTACTGATGTGATGTTTTTGCAATTTGGTCTTGGTAGAATTACATAGGCCAAAATGTCTCTGAAAATGAAGTACATCCATGTAAACAGTATTTTATGTGTATTGCATCAACACAAAAGCGTCTGTGTGTGTGTTATTCACAAACATGTGGTGTGTGCCACCCAGTACGCTTACCATTGTCCACTATAGAAGAGCTGCTTACATCAGCCACCATGCACTCACCTGTATACACCCCTCAGACCTATCAGCCACGTGGCACATGCAGTAGCTGTTATACAGACCTGTTACTTGTGTTCAGCTGTACCCGGGATATGACACAGTCAATGTGTCACCACAGTGCCACACCCCTTGTAGGAAAGGACAGCAGACCAACATCCTCCTGACACACAGGCACCTAGAACACAAACAGAATACATTATGGAGACCACATTCTGTCAGTGTTAATAACAGCAATAATACATCATGTCTGGACAGCTACACACACTGACATGTAAGCATTAAACATTCCAGCTGACATGTTAAACAGCATTACATTGCCAAACTTTAGTACATTCACCCTGTACATCAGAACCATATTAGCATGTCCCTGCATCGATGGTATGGCTGACAGGGATGTGGCACATATATCATCATATGCACAGTGTGTGGTGTGGGTTTACCAGACACCTAGGCTGAGCCATTTGGTTGACATCATGTGTGCGGGTTAGGGGGTTCTTTGTTAAATAGCCTGTGCAGATGTGGTGTGTATAGGTATGAAGTGCCCTAGCTGTGTTGGTGATGTGTGTATGTATGTATGCACACAGTTCTGCTATGTGGCTGCCGCATACAGGGGTATGTTGGACAGCTGTGGACAGTACATGGCAGGGTGTACAGTTCACCATGTCTGGCCATGGACATGGGAACTGCGCCTGCCAAGGGTTGCACAGGCACCACCAGGCAGAAGCCGAGATATGGTACTCTCCCTCAAGTACTGCTGATTCGATGTAGCTACACTGGATATAAAGTGTACACACCCCTGTTACAATGCCTGGTAGTTGTGCAACTGAAATATGACCTCACAAAAATTCATGTCAACACAATCCCCACCTGTAATGTGACCTATAGCCTGCTCAATTCAATAGAAAACATATCAATCTGTCCATGAAAAAATATGGGAAATAATACTCCGTACAGTAAGCCAGCTGAATAAGTGTGCACACCCTTAAACCAATAAGTTGTGTAAACACCTGCTGAGATGATTACAGAATCTATTTGTCTTGGTTTGTACTCTAACATTATGTCACATCTTCACTTGGCAATGGTTGCTCTCCTTCCATGACACAGATTTATTTATTTTTCAATAGAATTGTACAGGTTATGGGTCACATTTGAGGCAAGAAACATTTTGAAATTACTTTCTGTGGTCTCATTGACATGTGGCACACATGTGGCACACAAACCTGGATATCCAGTGTATATGGGTGTTGATATAGCTGTTAATGGTAGGCATGGACAGTGGGTCATGACACAGTTGCACACTTCTTTGATTACTACCTGATAATCATGCCTACTGTAGTACCCATATCAGTGTCATGGCAATGCAACAATCAGTATCTGTACACATTTTATTTTGTTGTATGCAGTGGCACCGATATTGCACATGTGCAAAATGACAACCTATTTTCCAGACTGCTTGTAACCCATATTATTACTTTTGTATCTTTTAGCTGAACATATGTATACATACACGTGCTCAGGGGATACCTGGTATACATTTGTGTTCTATGTCAGTATGGCACACTGTATTTACAGTTTTGCAGCTCAATCATACATCTCAACCTGTTATACCAGGACTTATGGGTAATGGTCCACATCAATGGGTGACAGGGAAATCAATATTGATAATGTATTAATATAGCTGACATAACACAAGTATATGTGCATGTGCCTACAGATATCAGTCACAACTGTCAATATTGTCTGCCAGAACACTGTACAGTTGAATGTTATTAATTCAATATATCACATGCAGTTTAGTACACACATCTGCAACAGCACTTTACCATGCACATGCCCTATATAAGTATCTTAGATTTACTATACAAACATGTATAATACTCATATTCACAGGTAACATATGGATATGGGCAACATCCCATTAACTGACCTAGCAGTGGCACAGTCGTGACTGTTTGACAGACACTCTAGTGGTTGCCATATGTGAGCTGTCCTTTCCCAGGGTGAGTCAGGCTCCTCAGCTGTGACCCAACTTATCCACCTCTTAGAGCATCACATGTGGACAAAGCCTAATATTGGGGGTAGGTGGGATTTATAGGGACACATCCTAAATATGCCTGTTACAAACCTATGAAGTTTGCAGCATAATACATCTTGCATTACCATGACTGTTCTGAAGACGATGGGGTCTGAAACTCAAGTGATTGTCATTACTTTCTGACTTCCAGCTTCAGCTATTTGCCAGACTAATATAGATGTTAGGAGGAACATACCAAACACAATGGTGGGTAAATCTTGACATTCTGTGATGATCTGCACAGTTGACAAGTATGGCCCTTTGCAGACAGAGCCAGATGCTATATACATAGCAGTTGTTCAGCAGGACATCAATACAAGTCTTGATGGCACATTTAAGTCTTTCAAAATCATCTATTCCCATTATTACAGACCAAGTACTACATTCATTTACATGCTTACATGTTTCACATACCTGTTTTATTATTATGCTCTCTTCTGTGTTCCAGTTGATGTCTTCCTTGTTTGGTTTAGCTTTTTTTAACATTATTTTTGTTTTTAGTATTATTTTTGTTTTTTCTTTTTTTTTTATCTCTCTATCTCCACTACATGGATCAAGCTGGTTTGTGTAGGTGATGCTCATGATCAGGTGATGGCCTCTGCACCACTTGGTGTTTCCCACTTGCTAATTGCATGCAGGCAGCTGTGTAGTTCTTCCAATAGCCAATGTCATAGCAACCCACTACTATAAATGACTACATCATGTGTGTGTTGTCCCTTTACCTTACCTGTATGGAAGACATCCTTCATGTGTGGGAGTAGCAGTATTACAGACAGAAGGTAGGAATACCTCTTACAACAAGACTTGTGGACACAGGCCAACTATATCATTGTATAAGATTCCAGACCTAGGGACAGAGTGTGAGTATTGCTGTTGTATGCTTTGAATACTGCTAGTTTTACAGGGTTTGCGTGTACATGCTAGTTTTGCATGGAATGCAGTCTGTCTGCATAGCTCTCAACTCTGGGGCTATCCACATGATGGCCAGAGGTTTGGCTGTTATGTTTTGTCTATTCCCCACACAGGTCTTGTCCCTGACATATCACTGACATTCTCTCCATTGATTGTTATCAGTACATGGCAACATCCATTTGTGTTTCTGACTTCATATTCCTGAGTAAGGGGTATGCTGCAACCAATCCCGTAACACCAGCAACTTTCACAGTATATAACAGCAATATTTCAAATATGGCCCTGTGTTTTGGCATCTGTCCTCCACTTATATACTAGGCTTTGTCCAGATGTCCTGCAGTAAGAGGTTGATAGGTATGGTCTATCATTATTTAGTGCTGACATTCCTGCTATCATTCCAGTGATGTGGACTCTCACACATGTTATGGGGTAGGGTCCATATATGTGAAGGCTACAGCTGGGCAAAAATGTGTGACCCTGTACAGTCAAGAGGTCAGTGTATAGAGAACACTGTTATATGCCCTTGTAAGACATTTTATGGGGAAGGGGTATTAAATGTTTTTAACCTAGGTTAGAACATGTGAGGGATATTACTAATAAGAAATATAAAGGTATATGGCTGTACATTTTAATACATTTCATCATGGGGACAGTGGTGGGTTAGAGCTTACTGTTTTTCACACAGTTCTGTTTATCACTGTGATAGTACAGTTTGATGTTAAGCATTGTTATGTAAAAAAAATCCATTTACATTATAACAATTGATACTTTCCCCCTAGGGGGTTAACTACAGAATATAATTGGAGGCTGTTGAACTGAATCTGTAATTAAGTGTTGATTGATTCTTGTCTTCAAGGCAAGTGTGTTTTTACTGCTGTACTACTTGAAGGCTTTCACCAAGAAAGTAGAGTATCTTATGTTTTTGCAGATTACTGTATCATATGTTTTCTTTGATAGTTGCATTAATCAGTTATTTTGTATTTCAAACACCTAAATGCTATAAGAAATGGTATAAACAACTTAAATGGTACACAAATAAACATTTATATTTATACAAAAGGTGTGGTGTTATGTCCTTTGCATTGAGTGTGGGTATATGTTTTAATGCAATAATTCTCATTTCTAGGGAAGAATCAGACTCTGGCCATTTGAAAAGTTGGCAACTGTAGGAATAATGGCTGTTTCACATTCTGTGCACTCTCTATATATACTCTCTCTCTCTCTCTATATATATATATATATATATACATAGTTATATATATTTATATATGTATACACAAACACACACACACACACACACACACACACACACACACACACACACACACACACACACATATATATATATATATATATATGATTGTGTATATATATATATATATATATATATCTCTCTCTCTCTCTCTATATATATATATATATATATATATATATATATATATCATTTGAATGTTTAGTACTTTCACATTGTTCTGCATGATATGTTAGAGATAGCATTCCAACTTCTTACAGCTCAGATGGTGTAGTGGTAACTTGCTGTGGTGTGCAAGGCTTTGAATTCAAGACTTGCTAGGGTTGATTATTTTTCTGGGCAGAACAAGGGCTGTTGGTATGGAGTGATTAAGACACTTTTAAGCAGTTGTAAGCTGGTGTGCATGGTGGTAAGCAATGCTAACTTCCAGTTAAATACGCTTACAGACAGCCTTAACAGTGCTTAATCTGTGTAGGCATCACTTAGCAATGCGCAAACAGGCTTATTCCCACTTATTGCTGCTTAAAACCACTTACCCCCCCCATGCTAATTCCTTTAAAAGAAAAGAAAAAAGGGGTGGTAGGAAAGTGGTGAAAAGGGGACACAAAGAGGGTAAAACAATATGAAGGATAGGTAGGGATGTGCAGGATGGATGTAGAGAAGTTCCATAGCTGTCCATTTCTTGTACAACAACAGCTGTGCATATATACTGAATTTGGAGGTACATTTTGACACTGAAACTTCTGAGAGAGAGAGGGGTGAGGACAACAATGTGTTGTGAAGCCAATTAAACAAGATTATATGTGTCCAGTGGATGTGTACTGCGGTGGTGGTGCTGCGGTAGCGTTGTCGCCTCACAGTTAGACGATGCCCGTTCGATTCTCAGTTAGAGCGTCTTCTGTGTGGTGACATGCGTGAACGGGCGTTCCTTCGTTGAAGGTTGTGCGTTAGGCCCGGCAAGCCAGCACGTAAAACTCTACTGCCAATCATTAGTGGACCGAAGTTCCGCTGTGGCGACCCCTAACCGGGAAAAGCCGAAAGACACAAACAAACATATGTGTCCAGTGGACATGTGTGCAAAATGGACAGCTATGCATGCGGAGGATTTTTTTTTTTTTTTGGGAACAGATTGCCTTTTTTTAAGGTGAGAGTGGGATGTTGGGGGAGGATAGTACGTATATTTGGGGAGGTAGTTTGGGTAGAAAGACAGACAAGACAGACAAGACAGTATACAAGGACAGTGTATAACACATGTGGGGGGAAAACACCTTGGATGGGGAAGGGGTGTTTGGTAATCAGAAACCCACAAGCCCCCAATGGATACAGTGGGACTGAGGTCTCCACCCACGGGCAGTCACCCCTACACCTTCACGGCCCCAAAAGTGGCTGTGCTAGGGGCTGAGCAGGAGGGGTAGGCTGACTCTCTAATTGTGTCACATGGCCCTCAAGCTAGCATAGCAGATCTTCCAATTCCTTGCGGAGCGTGCTATGCACCAGATCCCAGACATGGCTTTAGGTGACAGGATCCTGTCTGTGCCCGTGTCCGGGGGGGGGTGAGACCCATCCCATGAGGCAGTTCCACCTGAAGGTGGTACAGGACCAGTGAACGAGGAAGTCCCGGGGTGGGTCCCAGACATGCTGGGGCCTGGTACTATGGCCAGATGTGGCAGGAGAGGCGGATCCGCTAGGATTGGCCTTCCCTGACATGCTATGGTTTTGCAGTTTTAGAACATATGTTGGTTAGTAATTGTAAACACATTCCAGCATTAGTTATAACAGCATGCATGATGATTCCCATTAACCCATATTAACAGATTTGGAACATTTGCATAGCCAAAAGAACACATGCCTATATGGAACCACAGTGGACATTAAACCGGCATTACACTGGCATGCAGTTTACATTGATAGCAACAGGCCACCAATGATAGTATTCGAACAAGGAACATTATAGGCTTATAATTGCCCCAGGGCAGATAGCCTAGTATGAACCTATGAACCTATGAACCTATTAATTGGAATAAATTTCAACGTTTGTAGAACAACATGACACATGTCCCAACAGTAGATTTGGTGGAAAACATACTCATTCATTTATGTGTTTAGATTATTGGTGAAGATAAGGTGGGGGAGAGAGAGAGATATCAGTTAACAAATGTAGATTCTTGCAGTGGTCACAGCTTTAATGATCATTGCTTTACTCTTTACTCTACAGGTATTATTACAACAATTATGGCCTTGGGTTGGCAGTGGTATGTTTGTAGACAGTATAATTACAGCCTTCTTATAGCTACTCTGAACTTTCTCTTACCTGGTAGACCTGTGGAGGGAATGTTTGTTAATACTACATGAAACCAAATAAAATCCACATGGCTTCAAAATAAGCACAAATAAACCAAGTAAGAAGCCTCCATGGCAAAACAATAAAGCCCCAAACAGCCTGGAATCCTTCTCAAGACTTTTATTAAGCACAGGAATCCACCATAAATGTTCACAGTACGTTTTCCTTTGAAACATACTTCATCAGATGTGGGCTGGCATTAATCTGTACCTCATATATAGTCTGCAAAAATATATATTTTTTAAGATGTCCATCTGCTCTGTGCTGCTGTTCCAGTCTTCAGGTATTTTTAGTAAAGTTTTTTTTTTTCACTGTCTCTCTCTCTCTCTGATGTGTGGGTATAGATTAATGCCAGCCCACATCTGATGAAGTGTGTTTCAAACGAAAACATACTGTGAATGTTTATGGTGGATTTTTGTGCTTAATAAAAGTCTTGAGAAGGATTCCAGGCTGTTTGGGGCTTTACTGTTTTGCCATGGAGGCTTCTTACTTGGTTTATTAATACCACATGACTGTTTCTACCCATATTCCCATAGTCAGGGTTACATATGTACACTCATAATGTGTGTGTGTGTGTGTGTGTGTGTGTGTGTGTGTGTGTGTGTGTGTGTGTGTGTGTGTGTGTGTGTGTGTGTGTGTGTGTGTGTGTGTATGTGTGCTACTGACACACTCTGCCTTGATTTCTATCAGTCACCCTGGTTGTTGTCAGCAGGGACCTGTAGCTGTGACAGCATGACACTTTTGAATATTTCTTGGGGGAGACCACTTGGTGTATGTACTTATCTTGCTGTCATTTGTAGCCTTGGGGTTGGACCATGGGTGTTGGACACAGTATAGCTACACCCTTCTTATAGCTACTTTATACCTTATCTTACCTGGAAGACCTGTGGAGGAAATGTTTGTTAATAATACCCGAGTGTTTCTACACATTTTCACAAAATTCTAGTTGAAAGCATGCATACAGCTTACTACCACTCTTGGGATTTGAACCGTGGCTGTTTTTGCTAAAAATATAACAAGTGTGCATTTCTTCAGAGGGAGCTTTTGAGAAACTGCTGTATCTTCTTTGAATGATTTCTTTCTCATGTTCTCTTTGTTGTACACTGTGACCTTGTAATTTCAACATTCTTATACATACATTCCTATACATATCTTTTCACATAGTACTGTGTGGAAAACAGTGGTTAACTCAACATTACTATTCAGATATCAGATCTTGGTGCATGACATTTGTAATATTAGTTAATCTTGTGTGTTATAATGGCACTACCTTTATCAGATGAAACATGATTATTTAATGCTTTCAGAGCTATAGTCGCTATGCATAACCTGTACACATTTCAAATCATACCATACTAGAGTAATCACAACCAGTCCTGGGTTTTGAATTTTATTGACAAGCACTTACATTTTTATTAATACATGACCTATATGACAATATTACTGTAATATTGTCTGCTTTATTCAGTACAAACCATACCCATTTTTAATAATGCCAGGTGACATTTTACTCCTTTATATTTATTTGATATGAATACTACAAACTAGATTGTTACTCACCAGCCTTGTGATGCAGCCTTTGCAACCTTCTGGCATGGGCTTCCTGGTTCACAACTCACTCAGCTGGAGCTGTAATGAATATAGAGAAACATTTATACATACCTATCCATTACATACACAGGCTGGACTTTGGTAAACAGTTATTGTTATGGATACTTACACACTGTTGGGACATCACCCCTCTGTTTTGCTTCTTGGACCCACTGTTCCAGAGCTCCCTCTTCCACTGCTTCAAGTCAGCATAGTGGTGCCAGACCTGCTCACCAGACTGAGGGGGGTCTACATGATATGGCTGACATTTCACAATGTCAAAATTCATATGGCCGAGGCCGAGACCATATGATCGACATTTGAGTACAATACTCATATGTTTACCATACAAGTAGAACACATAAAACAAAACAAAACTTACCTTAATGCTCCTAGCAGGAGGGCTTCGTCCCCCTGCACCTCCTGTGGGGGGCTCCTCCCCCACATCCCCCGGAACTTAAATATACCAACTCCGAGATCGCACTACAGTGCAGAAGTGGAAATCTTTCCATTCTGTACTGTAGGGAGATGGCAGTTCTGTATGGTCAACATTTTAAATGTCAATCATATGGTCTCGGCCATATGAATGCCGACATTGTGAAATGTCGACCATTCAAAGGGGACCCACTGAGGGATATGAGTGGCACTAGTGAGATCATGGGTGAGACTTTTCCAGGCTTCACCTTTGTATTGGGAGCTCTGCTACATGTCTTGCAGCAGTCTCACATCATGTTTTTTTACAAGGAGTGCTACCATGACCTTGGACTCCTGTATGCCCCAGCTCTGCGCCCAAAAGCATATGCTCTCTCCAACACCTGCCATGCTGCATACAGTGGGGAGCTACAACCAGTTATGAGCTGTATTCCCACCTGCGAGGTTTAAATATGGCCGAATTCCCACCCTTTGCCGTGATTGGGCGGTTTTGAATATGCTGTGCTAAGCTAACCTACGGGAAAACCTGCTTAGCTAAGGTTGGCAGTGCTTAAAGGGGCAGGTACAACATTGCTTACAAATGGGAAAATCCAATTAGCTGGGCTATCATTGCTTAGCATTCAGAGAGAATGGAGAGATTGGGAAACTCCAAACACTTGACCCCGCACAGTTCGGCTTCGTCAAGGGCAGATCATGCCTCCTGAACCTGGTGGACTTCTTTGAGACAGTTACTCAGGCTATAGATAAGGGAAAGGAGGTACACACGGCTTACCTTGACCTTGCTAAAGCATTTGACACCATTCCCCATTCGGGTATTATTGATAAACTCACCAACCTGGGCATAAACCCTTACATCACAAGATGGATTGCAAACTGGCTCTCAGACAGATCCCACAAAGTAAGAGTAGCGGGATCTATGTCCGAATCCAGACCAGTAACGAGTGGTGTGCCTCAGGGCTCTGTCCTGGGGCCCCTCCTGTTTGGCATATACTTCTCAGAAGTACAGGCAAGCACTGAAGGGCTGTGGCTGACCAAGTTTGCAGACGACTGCAAACTGGGTGCTATAATAGAGTCTCCTGCCGACATGGATATTCTCCAGAAGGGCCTTAACGAGACTGATGCATGGTGTCAAAGCCATGGTCTCAAGCTAAATGCTAAAAAATGTGTAGTAATCCCCTTTGGAAAAAACAGAGTACCCACGAACTACCACATAGGAGGTAACCCCCTGAAATCTGAAGTAGTAATAAGGGATCTAGGGACCCAAGTAAATAGTCAGCTTTCCTTTGATAACCATGTTGCCAAGGTGGTTAGAAAATCCTTCTATGTGACCCATCTGATCAGGAAAGTGTTTGCATCAAGATCTAAGGATGTAGTGGTGCCCCTCTACTCTTCCCTTATCAGACACATTATTGGGTACAATGCACCAATTGGAATGTACCTGGCTAGGCATCTCCAGCAGCTGGAGAGACCACAGAGGTACCTCACTAAGAGGATTACTGGCCTCAAACAGTTGCCCTATGAAGCACGATTGAAAAAACTAAGGCTTTTCTCTGTTGCATACCGCCTTCTCAGAGGCGATCTCTGTCTAATATACAGAGCCATGTCCAACCCAGAACTGTTGAACATGCTCCATCTTAGCTAAACCAAATCTATTCAAGCTACACGCTCTAGGGATGTAAACCTCAGCACAACAATGAATAGAACATGCTGGAGGGATAGATTCCCTTCGCAAAGACTTCCCTTGCTATGGAACAAGGTCCCGATCTACATAAGACAGAGCCCCTCACTATTACTCTTCAAGAGGAACAGAAAGTTCACACCAGGGATCATACCAACAGCTCTACTAGATATGGACCAAGGGTACTAGCTGCTAGATCAAGGGCCTAGGGAGCTAACCAAAGGGGCGGTGAATACCGCACAACGTAGCTGGGCTAATATATGCCTTTGGGCAGATAGCCCAGTATCTACCTATGAACCTATGAACCTATATTTACACAATGCTTACACCCGGTCAGCATAGCTGTGCAATGCTTAGCATTGCTTATGCTTTATTTTATGGACTACCACCTGTATGGGATTGATTCATTATTCATTACATATTATAAATTTGTTTACCTTCCCTGACATCCCCCAGTGTGCTTTCATTACATTTATTATTGTGTGACGACACTGTGTGGGGCACTTGTGATTATTTGGGTGTTTCTCAAATTTATTACACTGACACCTCACATCTGGGCCTAATACACAACCCTGGTTGAGAAATATAAGTTAGTTCCTACATAAATACACAAATAAATTAAAATTGTAATGATTTCACATACAGAATGGAAATGGCTTTGGTGAGGCAATAATCATGAATGACTACATGCAAGGCGTATGCTCTAATTGCTACACTATTGCACTACTGCTTGTGTTGGACGTCTATTGCTATTTAACTTCTCGTGCCATTTCAGCTGGGCTAAGCATAGCTAAGCGACAGGCACACCCACACATCTACACTTAAACTTTATTGCAGTTGTGAAAAAAAAATAGATTTATTTGTTGGGGGCTGTGCTTTGCAAACGTTGATGACATATAACTTTTCGCAGTATATCTGGATATTTGCATTATATTCTTGGTCCACTTTTCATAAACTTGTTGCTCTCTGACACATCCTTAAAGATTGAAGTTTGACAGTAATGACAGAAGTTGCGTTTTATACTTCATAACCTTCAGAAAATTCATTCTAATGCTAAACCTGCTATTCTATCAATTTTCTAAGTTTGTAATGGCAATATTTCAGAGTTGTCCCTTATGGCTTTGTCCAGATTTCTTACTGTAACGGGTTGTGAAGTGTGCATTTTAGACTTCAAACCCTTCACAAATTTCATCCTAATGCAAAACCTGTTATTCTATCAACTTTCTAAGTTTGTAATGGCAATATTTCAGGGTTGTCCCTTATGGCTTTGTCCAGATTTCTTACTCTAATGGGTTGAATGGTGTAACAAGAGAGCTCCCTCTTCTTAAATTGCCGTACAGCAATTCTGGTTTGCAGGGGTGTGTGTATTGTGAGACAACTGCTCTCAAACATGCCCCCTGCACTTGTACACATCCCCATGTACGTATTACAACATGGCAGCATGCCTTCATACATATGCATGGCACACTGCCGTGCTGCACAGGAACAGTCCCTTCTGTGCAGGAATAAGTTATTCCTGCACGGACGTTTGCTGAATCCAAGGGATAGTATTTCTTCAATGTTGCATTGACCCCGGGAACTACTGCCCCATTAGCCTGATGAGTCTGGTCTGCAAGACCATGGAACGTATCATCATGGAACTTATAAACAAAGACATTGGTAATCTCCAAACTCTGGACACCACCCAGTTCGGGTTTGTAAAAGGCAGATCATGTCTCCTAAACCTGACAGACTTCTTTGAAGCAGACACCAAAGCCGTAGACAAGGGTAATGTGGTTCACACAGCCTATCTAGATCTTGCCAAGGCTTTTGACACAATGCCCCACTCTGGAATTATAGATAAACTCACTAAACTAGGTATAAATCCCTATGTCACAAGATGGGTTGCCAACTGGCTCACTGACAGAACCCACACTGTGAAAGTAGCAGACTCCAAATCAGACTTCAGACCAGTGACAAGTGGAGTACCACAGGGTTCAGTCCTGGGTCCTCTCCTGTTTGGTATCTTCTTCTATGAAGTACAGGCTAACACAGAAAGTCTTTGGCTAACAAAGTTGACAGATGACTGCAAACTAGGAGCCATAATCAAAACTCCTAACGATGTGGACATCCTACAAAAGGGCCTCACTGAGACAGATGCCTGGTGTCAAAGCCATGGCCTCAAGCTCAATGCCAAAAAGTGCATTGTCATCCCTTTTGGTACCCATTAACTACAACATAGGTGGTAGTATACTTAATACCAAAAGTGTGATAAGAGACCTTGAGACACAGGTGGACAGCAGTCTCTACTTTGATAATCACATCGTCACAGTAGTCAGAAAATCCTTCTATGTGGCACACCTCATTACAAAAGGTTTCTCATCCAGAAAAAAAGAGGTCATTGTTCCCCTCTACTCATCACTCATTAGACCCATTATAGAGTACAACACCCCTTTTGGTATGTACCTCACAAGACATCTACAGCAACTGGAAAGGCCACAGAAATACCTCACAAAGAGGATTACCGGCCTCAAACAGATGCCTTACGCAGACCTTCTCAAAAAACTCCAGCTTTACTCCGTCGCATATCGCCTACTCAGAGGTGATATCTGCCTAACATACAAAGCTATGTCAAATGCAGAGCTGTTGGACATGCTTCACTTAAAGAAATCCCAGTCCCTCTGAGTTACACACTCTAGGGACCTAAACCTTGTCACCACAATAAACAGAACATGCCAGAGGGATAGATTCCTGTCCGAGAGACTTCCCATATTCTGGAATAAACTACCTATCTATATCTAACAAAGCTCCTCATTATCACTCTTCAAGAAAAATTTTGAAGATTGGATGGGAAATAGGAAATTCACCCCAGGGATCACCTCTTTGGCTCTGCTTGACAGTGGCACAGGAACATAATTTTCTTGGGTGGCAAAAGCCAGGGTACCTTTTTGGCTGGACTTCTATAGGCCCCAGGGCCGATAGCCTAGCACCTACCTATGAACCTATGAACCTATGTGCCCTGTGGCCTTACCTGCATGCTCTTCAGCTGGTGTGTGGGTAGCACACACCTCCACAATGGTCTCTGCCAGTTGTTGGGTGTGTGGGCAGGCAGGTGCCATGAGGCTGGTGAGGAGCTCATCAACCAAGTATCAGGGGGGATGGATGGCATGACCCCCCCCCTGTTGTGAGGTGATCCCCCCCAAACTGCAGCAGCACACCAATGGGCATTGCGAATTATTTCAGTACAATGATGCTGGACCTGCTCATAACTGCGGTTATGCAGGCTGACATCATTGACCTTGTGGACTAGATCGTTCAACAGGGCTGTCCGCTCCTGCTGCTCATGGGTGGTCCTGCTGAACAGAAGTGGATAGTGCTGTATAAGGTGGTTCAAAATTACCTCATTTTCTGACACTGAATACCCTGGTAAACGTCAGTGGGACATCTTGCCTGAAAGACATAAAGATAGAAACAGGTCTAAGTAACTCATACAACAAGGTTTCCATGGTTCTTAATACACATCTCTGTCACCCTCTCCCCACCATATCAGTGACAACAAACTGTTCACACAACTCAGTATGTATGGCTGCAGCTTACCTACCAGTGGGGCATATATTGTATTGTACCACACTTTGTGCTATGTATTTGTAGCCATGTTCCCTGTGTGGATACTATCATTGTTGGCCTGTTAGGGACTATTTCACCTGCATGCCATTGTCAGGACCACTATCGTTCCATATATGCATGTGGTATGCTTGCTATGTGATTGCTGCACATCCATTGTTTTGTGTTACTGGGGATATCTATGCATACTGTTGGACATGATCTGGGAATATGTGGACTATTACTATCCACATATGTCCTAAAACAGTGACACAATAGCATGTTTAGGGAACATTTGCCAGCAGAACCACCTCTCCAACCTCTTCTGGCCATGTTACCAGGCCACATCACATGTGGGACCCACCATGGGGCCTCCTTATTTACTGGTCCAGCACTGCCTTTAGGTGCAACCACCTTAGGGGATTTTGCCCCCCTTTTGGGGCACACACAGATATGATCCTGTCATCCGAGGTCAGGTGCATGGTATGTTCCATAGGGGGCTCCACAAAAACTTGTGGGATGTGCTACAGCACCTTGAGGCACCCAGTATACAATCACAGGGTCCACATGCTCCTCCTGCCCAGCCTCCAGGCCAGGTACCTTCAGGGCTGTGGAACTGATGTTGAGACTAGCAATGGGTGGGGGCCTTGTTCCCATTGTTTCCATATGGGAGCTCATGGGGCTTCCACATCACATACCACAGACACCATCCAGGGTGTTTCCCCACCACATGTGTCATATACCACTTCTGTAGGCTGTCCTATATATCTACCATCCCAAAACACCTCCACAAATATACCAGCTATCCTTCCCCGTATTCCCATTTCCTACTTCACAGACAAGGGCAATGTGGTCCCAACAAGGGGTTCACATGTGACATACCCATCCATGTTGCACACACTTACAGCTATATATATCTGTGTGTATTGCTATGTGTGATGTTACATACATATGTGTGTGTGGGTTTGTATATATGTAGACATACACACACTCACATATATATGTGTGTGTGTGTGTGTGTGTGTGTGTGTGTGTGTGTGTGTGTGTGTGTAGATATATTTAATGTTGTATATATGTGTTTTTATATATAGATATATATATATATATATATATATATATATATATATATATATATATATATATGTCTACATATGGGTATCTGTATATCTGTAGACATACATGTGTGTATATATATATATATATATATATATATATATATATATATATATATATATATATATATATATATATATGTATATATATATATATATATATATATATATATATATATATATATATATATATATATATATATATATATATATATATATATATATATATATATATATATATATATATATATATATATACACACACATATACATACCTATATATGGGGTACATTCAAACATCAGGTCCACAATCTCTAACTCTCCTTCCTGTACAGCTGCACTATTCTGCCTTGCTACAACACAGACAGGTGGCACATATGGATGCAGCCTAACATTAGGGGGGTTTAATTAGGGCCAGATTGCAGGTAAGCCTATTACACACCTATGGCATTTCAGCATGCTACAATACATGTTAACCTGAGGGTCCTGCAAGTGGTGGGTTCTGGAACTCATGTGTCCATCATTATGGCATTAATTCCACCACCAGATATTGGCCACAGTAATATACAGCCTTTTCATTGCACAACATACACTATTTTGGCTTACATATTGGCAGTCAGTGCTGCTCTGCACAGTTGACGGGTATGGCCCACTACCCACTGGGACAAACTTTATTGTCCATAGCAGTTGTTTAGCTGAACATCATTACAACAGCAACACCTGATGGCACATATATATCATTCCACATCATCTATCCCAGTATTATGGACCAAGTACTGCAGTCAATTACATACATATATACTTCACATACCCTGTTGTGTGAATGAGGTCTGTTGTGGATGGGTTCCTTGTAGGAGTTTTTTTTTCTCCTTGGCTATGGCTTTAGCCTGCTTTCTTTGTTTCTGTTATGGCTTTAGTTGTGGATTTGATTTCTCTTTTTCTCTCTCTCCCTCTCTCTCTCTTTCACTCTCTCCAGTAAATGGACTGAGCTGCTTGGAATAGATTGCAGTATGGCTTTTGTAGGTGATGCACATGATCAGGTGATGGCCTCTGCACCAATCAGTGTCCTCCATTTGCTACCTCCATGCAGCATGCTGTGTAGTACTTCCAATTACCACTGTCATGGCAACCCACTACTATAAATCCCTACACCATGGGGGCATGGCCCCTTTACCTTTCCTGTATGGTGGACATCCTTCCTCTATGTGGGCAGCAGTGATACAGACAACAGGTAGCAATACCTCTTACAAGAGAACTTGCACACTCAGGCCAGCTACATATTTGTATGAAGTTCCAGAACTACAGAGTGTGAGTGGTAGTGTTGTATGCATTGTTTAGCACTGGTGTTACAGGGTTTGTATATACATACTAGTTTAACATGGAATGCAGTCTGTCTGTATAGCTCTCTAATGTGAGTGTATCCACTTGATGGCCAGAAGTGTGCCTGTTATGTTTTGACTGTCCAAGACACAGATCTTGTGAAAGATATATCACTGGCATTGTGTATGTTGAGTGCTATCAGTATATGGCTACATCCATTTATGTTTCTGACTTCATATTCCTGACTAAGGGTATGTTGCAGACTATCCTGTAACACCAGCAACTTGCTTAGTGTATGACAACACTATTTCACATATGAGCCTGTGTTCTAGCCGCTGTCCTCCACCTACATACCAGGCTTTGTCCATATGACATGCTGTCAGGGTTGTTATGTAGTGGTCTGTGAGTATGCCATGCTGACATTCCTGCCATCATTTCACTGCTGTTCTTGCCCCCACACATATTGTGGGATGGGTCCATATATGTGTGGGCTTCACCTGCACCATACATGTGTGCCCTTCTGCAGTCCAGAGGTTAGTGTATGTAACAGTGGTATATGCCCCTGTATGTCAGTCTATGGGAGGGGGGGATACACCATAACTAACCTAGGCTGTTACAACATGTGAGGGATATCAGGAGTAAGCTGCCTTACGGTATCTGGATGTACATTACCATACAATTCGCCTTGGGAAAATGAAGGCCTACTGCTTCCTGCCATACAGACTGTTGTGTTTGTCAGTGTGATTGTGATGGTTTCAGTTATGCCTTGTTATGTAACAGATACATCCCATTGTGTCAATTGAAGTCTTTTCCCCCTAGGGATTGCATGCAGACTGTAGATAGAGGCTGCTGGACTATACATCTGCATAACTTACTGTTGATTGACTGTTATCCTGTGACCCAGTCTGTCTTTACTGTTGTACTACTTGAAGGCCTTGGCCTGGACAGCAACATATGTTATGCTTTCCGGAATACTGTATTAATTGATCTGTTTGAGAGTTTCATTAGTCTGTTTATATGTATTTCAAACTCTAAACAGCTATATGACATGGCATATACAACTGTATTAGTACACAAATAAAGCTTTCTCATGTATGCAAACCTGTGTGTGGTGTTATATCCTTTGACCTCTCTGTGGGTATATGTTTCAGGCAACGATTGTCTTTTGCATGGGTGACTCATACAGTGTCCATTTAGTAAGGGGGCAACTCTAGGAATACTGGCTGTTGTGTATGGTGTGCACTCTCTAAATATGTATCTTCCTATACATATCTCTGTGTGTATGTGTAGTTACATATATATGTCTATATATATATATATATATAAATATATGTCTATATATATATATATATATATATATATATATATATATATATATATATCTTCATATATGTGTGTATGTGTATCTTAGGAATGTTTATTGCTTCCACATTGTACATTCCCTATGGTAGCCAGACTGTACTGCATGATATGTTATTGATACGAGCCTGACATCATACAAGTGGGATGGACTACTGTTAACATCTTGTGCCCATGTTGTGTCGGGTCCTGGTTATGGGACTTGCAACAGCTGGTATTGTATTGCAGGGCAGACCTGTTTGGCTGTCCGGTTGGGGGGGGGGTAATATCAATATGTACAAGACGTATGTAGCTTGGGCCCCCTCACCCCCGTTAATGGTGCCTGTGGTCATAAATGTATTTGTTATGTTCTCTTTTATATCTATAGCTATATATCTGTATATACACATATATATATATATATATATATATATATATATATATATATATATATATATACATATATATGTAGACATATATATCTATAGATGTATGCATATGTATATGTATATATATATATATACATATATATATATATATATATATATATATATAGGTATGTATATATATATATATATATATATATATATATATATATATATATATATAACTATTTAGATAGAAATATATATACACACACACGTGCTATTGTAACCTGATAGTAACATTTTTGCTGACTGTAATGGGACTGAGCTTTCCTCCCTAGGTTTCTGCCGAAAATGAGCCAAAAGGTCATTCAGACTAACACGGTTAGCACATGTAAAATAAATAAATACATAAATGAATATATACATCTACATGTTTAAATACATTTCCTGACCTGTTGAATGACTTGTCTGGATGATATGTTTGTGAAAACATCCAGGCTATTTATATTTGACATGGCGTAGTGGTAAATTACTTTGTCTATGGTGTGCAGGGTCCTGGGTTCAAGCCTACAAAGGGTCATTTTGTTTCTGGCCAGAAGAGCAGCTGAGGCATATAGATCGATTAAGGCACTTTTAAGCAATTGTAAGTGGGTTTGAGTGGGTTTGCATGAAGGTAAGCAATGCTAACCTCTGGTTAAATATGCTTATAGAGTGTTAGCTTCAATATTACTTAACCTGTGTGCGCATTGCTTACCTCCTGTGCGAACGAGCTTAAACCCGCTTACTACAGCTTAAATATGCTTACTCTTGCTTACTACTGCATACTCCTGCTTACCACTGCACTAATTTAGACAGTAATGTCTAATGGTTCTTGGGAAGGTAGTGGAATTGGAAACTGTATGAATATATTATTCATTGCACATTTTACCTTCCATTAGTATCCCTGATTCCTGTGTACATATACTGTATGGGGCACTTGTGATTATCTGTGGACTTTACAACATTATGACAGTGATACCTTTTATCTGCATTTAATGCAATACTCCAGTTCACAAATATATGTTATGTCGTAGGTTATGCAACAAAAATAAATTGATCATACAGTGATTTGACATGGAACATGGATTGCACTGGAGTGGGACTCGAACTGGAATGACTGCTTGTAAGGCAAATGCTCTGCCCACTATACTATTGCTATACTGCTTCATTTTCATATATCTTGCTTTTTATTCTCTTGTGCCATTTAAGCTGCATTAACCATAGCTTGGCGATAGGCAAACCTGCGCACCTACTGTTAAATTTAATCTGTTTTATAAAAAAAGAAACTTCTTTATATTTAATGTTTTAACTATCGCTCTTGTAAACTTGGGGGGATGTTGCTGGGGGACTGTGAGCACCTGTGAGTGGTCTCGCTCATTCTTATTCATACACTGCTGGTCTTCATTGCAGGGGCGTGTATATTCTGAGGGCTCTGCTCTCAGACATGCCCCCTGCACTCATACACGCTCCGTGTGCATTTAGGAGCTCAGGCAGCGCCTTCATTAATATGCATGGTACGCACTGCCGTCCTGCTCCTAAACGGCTGCTTCCATGCAGGGCTAAGCTAGTCCTGCACGAAAGTATAGTGAATCAGTGGGTATGTTATGTTCCAAGTAAACCAATATTGAGGAGCTAGTCAATGCAAAGAAGCTATCCTTGTGTTTCATGGAAGCAACAATTGAAAGACATCAACTGTTGTAATTATGTCAATACATGGAGCAGACTGTACATTTAATACACACATACACAAACACACACACACACACACACACACATATATATATATATATATATATATATATATATATATATATATATATATACATTTGCAAAGCAATGTTTGTTAGCTTAAATGCTAAATGTGGAACTAAAGTGAGCAGCAACATGCACATGGTATGTGCAGAGGAAGTACAGAACATTGAACATTGGTAAAACTAACTGAAGTAAGACATTCACTAAAGGTGTTTAAAATGTCCTCTGTCCTTAGTTCCAGATAATAACAACCACTGCAACCAGAAAGATTGTAGCATTTAAACCTGTATGGTCTATCACCATAGGGACAAATCAGTACCCTAGCCTCAGTTCAAGAAAATCATTATAACTAGAACACAGTAACAGTTTAAGCCCATATACTGACAGTATTACAAGAAGAATATAGTGGCAAAATAATCTCTGCCTTTTTCTGGTAAGCTCTGATGGAGGTGAGGGGATCATATTTGGGAGCCAATTTAAGTATTACAGAGAGAACAGATTTTAGGCTTACAGTTTTTTATATAAGGACATAATGGCAGAGGGAAGAAGCTAATGTTAGATCCCTAGACCAACTGATTCATGTCTCAAGTAGGGTTTAAAAATATTGGACCTGGTTCTCACTAATATGGCCACCCTATGGTCAACACCTACAGCAAATATGACCACAATTCAGTGGTACTTGGTATGCAGCTGAAACCTACCTTACCACAAAACTTTCTGTCTTTAGAAACTACTATAAGGCAAATGTAATCCAGCTATTAGATAAGCTCATCAACTATAAGTGCCATCCTCACCTTAATGACACCATCTCACATGCTGCCATATTTCTGGATAATTCCTATTCCCACCTCAGTGCTTGCATCAAGGTGTCTTCTCCCATAAAAATAAATATAATGCCAAATTCAGAAATGAACCCATATAGTGAAACCCTAGTATAAAAACAAACAATAAAAGGAAGAAACTCATAGCTCATAGAAGCAAACTTAATACCTCATCATCTACAGATACATGGTAATTAGAAATGAAGATGAACATCACACACCCAGTTAAAAACCCAAAAGCAGATATTCAGTGGAGCTCAGTGGATCTATGAACACACACTGATGTGTGCTCCAATGACCAATTATCTAATAAATAACTTCAAAAACTAAGGCTAGCATAAAAGTGTAAGGTCAGCATAAATGTGACACACATTTAATATAATAATTTAGTGGCTTTGTTCCATAACTCAGAACTTCCTCAGAATGGCAAACCGTCATAAGAACCAGTGTCGTTTTTTCACTATTATAACATTAAACAAAATTTTAGCATGTCCTTCATGAATATTCATTAACACGTTTAAAAATACATGAAAACAATATATATGTACGTATTTTAAATACATGTATGCATAATATAAATATAAATGTACCCAAACATCAACTAATGAAACAAACAGTTAATACTATAATTAATAAAATACATCTATAAAAATAACAATCTACTTATGTATAAAAAGTATTTAATTTAAATCTTAGCTGCCCTTAATTTCAGAACAGGAAGTATAGAAAGCATGTTATGGGTTCATAGCTTCTAATCTAAATTGCCACAATAATTTCTTAAATGCAAGCCTAGATTCCCATTCACACCCCTCAGGTTAATCAGAACATTCTTTAAAATACCAAATGTATAACCATTTGATTTTTTCGAACAATAGAATAGCTGCAAAGGCCACTATTAGTATTGCTGGGCATGATTTCATAAAGATGTCATATATCTTTTCTGTAATGCTCATTCAGTTTTTTTCCCACATAAATACTGGAACACATCAAACATATTGCTATATATATATCATGCCTATAATTTTGCAATTGGCCTTAACTAGCTTTACCCTACTATGTAGACTATTATCCAGAACAAAGCTTTCCTTAGTCAACATATAAAGACATTCCCCAGGATTCAGCAAACTTCCAAGCAGAAATAGCTTATCCCTTTATGGAAGGGACCGTTCCCATGCAGCACGGCAATGTGCTATGTATATGTATGAAGGTGCGCTGCCATGCTCTAAAATGGACATGGTTCTGTGTGTGCATACAGGGGGCATGTCCGGGAGTAGTGCTCTCACAATACACACGTCCCCTGCACTCCAGAATTGCCGTTTAGCAATTCAAAATGAGAGAGGATACCTCTCAACCCCATAGAGCACAAACACTGGCCAAAAGTGGAAATGTCGGGGGGACAAATAGGGACATATTTTAAATATTGCTCTTATAAACAGAAAGTTGATAGACTAATAGGTTTCACATTAGCATGAGTTTTCAGAGAATGTGCAGATTTAAACTCAACTGTTCATCATATACACATCCAAAAATTCATGCTAATGCTATACCTTTTATATCATTAAAATGAAACAAAATTAAACTACATATATTTAAATTTTTTTTCAGGCCGCAACAAAGTATAAGCATAGCTGAGCGGGTGTGCACTTCATGCACCTGTACATAGCATAGCTGAGCAGGTGTGCACCTGTACATAGCATAGCTTAAATATCTGAAGGAGTTAAATAGGAAAATATCAGCTAGAAAAGTAATCTGAAATAGTGTAGCAGTTAGCTGTAGTTTTTCATGCAGGCCTTTACGGTCTGAGCTCCACTGACGTCTTTTCACTTTTATAAGTGAAAGAAGTTGTAAAAGTCATATTTTGTAATAAATGAGGTAGTAAATAATATTTATCACCCTATGGACCTTCCCTACTACTGTACTGCACATTCTTAGCTATCTTTCATCTTGTTCTTCCCTCTGAATTTCCCTTTTTCATCATTGTCCTATCACCCCTTTTTTCTTTTCTTTTAAAGAAATTAGCACAGGGGTAAGCCAGAGTAAGCAGTAGTAAGTGGGAATAAGTCGATTTGCATGATGCTAAGTGATGCCTACACAAATTAAGCACTTCTAAGGCTGTCTGTCAGCATAGTTAACTGGAAGTTAGCATTGCTTACCGACACGTAGACCCTCTTAGAACTGCTTAAAAATGCTTTAATCACTCTGTATCCAACAGCCTTGTTTTGCCCAGCAACAAAATAATCAGCCATTACAATTCTTGAGCTCAAGACCCTACACACCATAGCCACAGTAATGCACCACTAAGCCATCTGAGCTATAGACAAACATATCATTCAGCACAGTCAATCAACAGTAGAGAAAAGGTTTGTTAACATTAGATGTGTTGTACATAGATATAAATGTATATGTGTATGGAGATGCATACACATATATATATTTATATATATATATATATATATATATATATATATATATATATATATAAACATTAATACGTAATATATGTAGAGATATACATGTAACATATACACACATGACATAAATATATATGGAAAAGTAAATCTATTCCTACATATATATAAATATCTCAGTATGTACTTAAAACAAATGTTATCAATTTCAGTATATATAAATATATACATGTATCTGAATATATACACACATATATATATGTATATATTTTATATATATATATATATATATATATATATATATATATATATATATATATATATATATGTGTGTGTAAATATATATATATATATATATATATATATATATATATATATATATATATATGGTTTACTATCAAATGGTTGAAATTCATATCATCGACAGTCATAACGTTGAAAGTCATTACACCGAACGTTCAAAATAATGAAAAAAAATGTCAAAGTTTAAATGGTTGAAAAACACCTGCAGCACTGACAGTAGTGTTTTTGCAGGGGGGGGGTGAAGCCCTCCCTGCACCCCCCAGTGGGAGTCTGTGGCACCCACACCCCCTGTTACTTATATATTACAACTCCAAGGATCCCACTACAGTGCTGACAGGGGTAAAACCTTGCCCTGTTCTCAACATTATGTCGACAGGTAATTTGCATGCACTTTCTGTCAACCAAATGAGCCACTTAATATTA
The DNA here is from genome assembly GCF_019279795.1 of Protopterus annectens. Lineage (NCBI taxonomy): Eukaryota > Metazoa > Chordata > Ceratodontiformes > Protopteridae > Protopterus > Protopterus annectens. The sequence continues at coordinate 1,927,544,135 of NC_056729.1, read as the reverse complement.
ATGTGTCAACCATATGGGTCAAGCAAATGAATGTTAGACCATATGAATTTCAACCATCTGATAGTAAACCTAGATATATATATATATCACACCTTATCTCCACCCTTCTTTATGCCTCACCCATTTTTACCAATCTGTCAAAAAATAACCTTAAAAAACTAGAAAACTCCTATAATAGCATAACCAGATTTGTCACAGGTAATCCTTATAGAACTCATCACTGTATTAATCTAAAGCACCTTGGATGGCTTGAATTTCACCAGCATCTAAAATATAATCAACTGACCATCGTCCACAAAATACTGTATCAACCTGACAAAACACCCATCCTATCTAATCTTATCCACCCCTATGAGAACCTTAAGTCCCTAAGATCATCACAAAAATCTCTTGTATACATCAACAAATCAAACAATAGAGCTGGAGACTCTCTGTTTTCTATTTCCATTGGAAAAACCTGGAACCTACTTCCCTCTGAACTTACCACACTTCCCTCAACTACTCTGTTTAAAAATAAGCTTAAGCTCTTCCTAAAAACATACTGGATATGCTCCTGTTCTAAACTGGACTGACCAACTTATCCATTTTTACCTGAATGATTCAAGATTCTCATCTCTGAATCTACTTCTTCTCTCTAACTTATTTTGCCTCTTTTCTCTAAATCTATTTCATATTAAATACTACTATGCTTCCTCTCCATCACAGTCCTAGCTAGTACTGGATTCTTTAAAGTGACTCATATTACTTCTAGATTTATTACCTAACTGCTTCTCCATTTCATTTTACTTATCTTCCTTTCCTACCTACATCGACACTATTGCTTTCTTCTCTTTTCTTGACTAGTACTCTTTAGTAACACTTAAATGTAACTTCTTATTAACTATACTAAGTCTATTGAAATATGTGTAACCTTCGTTATGTACTTGTAAACTTGCAGCCTTCTCTGTTTAAGAAAATGTATATGCATTCTAAATATGTATTTTCTGTAAATTTGAACTTTGTTTGAATTGTGTGGAGCTTTTCTCCCCGGGCCTCTACTGAAAATGGACGTATATCCAGCTAGACTAGCCCGGTCAACAAATGTAAAATAAATAAAATAAATAAATATATATATATATATATATATCTATATATATATATCTATATATATATATATATATATATATATATATATATATATATATATATATATATATATATTCGCTGTGCCCCCACACCCCCCCAGTTAAATATCACACAAAACACCACCACACAAGCTACTTTCTCTTTCACACACACATCACAGCAACAAAACACACTGACACACACCACAGCCTCTAACCAAACCCCTTAACAAACACACACACACACACACACACACACACACACACACACACACACACACACACACACACACACACACACACACACACACTTACCTGAATACTTGACTTTAGAAGTGCGAAATTGAAAACCTCCGGTATTCGAGGTTTTGAATTTTGTGCTTCTAAACTTTCGCTATTATGTGGATTCGGCTTCTTGGGCTCGAAATAATGAAATTCGAGATTTGAGTATTTCGAGCTTCTGAACGGAACCTATATATATATATATATATATATATATATATATATATATATATATGGGTTGCCTTAATTTGATTGAAATTTCATTTGACTGAAACTCATTTGATCGACAGCTCATTGACTGACAATTAGTACTTCAGTATACTTTAAGGCAAGTAACAGGAATTTGTCCCCTTCCCCAATATAGTGCAACCCTGGAGTTATATATAGTTGGGGGGTGGGGGTTGAAGCTCCCCATCTAGTGTCGTTTAAAAGAAGAAACTAACACCCCCATAACTATATATACCAACTCCAGGGTCGCGCTACATTGTGGAAGGGGACAAATCCCTGTTATTTGCCTTAAAGTTTACTGAAGTACTAGTTGTGAGTCAAATGAAATTTCGATCAAATGGGTTTCAGTCAAATGGGCTGTCGATCAAATGAAGGTAACCCATATATATATAAAACATATGCTGCTGATAGGCCACCCACAACTGGGGCAGCATGCACAGTTGGATACAAATGGACCCATGACACTCACATCTGCCCCCCCCCACAGTCCAAATAAATAAGTGAACAGTACACTGCTACAAAATCATGATAGTCCATACACAATGGCCAGACATACAACAACCTCTCAGCAAAATAAATAAAATGTCTGAACATAGCAAAGAAAAATACAACCAGCCAGTAATTCACACATGTTTAATTATACTCTGATGTCTTGGCCAAAGCCTTCAAGGAGTAAAACATTACCAGAAATACATGCCTTAATCACAAAAAGCAATTAACACCTAATTACATAATTGAATACAGAGCCTCCAATTACACTCCCCATTTAAACCCCTATGTGATAAAGTATCACAGTTAATATGTACATAACAATTGTCCTTTTATAAATGTTTCATCAAACTGAGGAACAGACTTTTTCAAAAATAATACCTTGGAACCCATTACTGTCCCCATGGTAAAATTAATTCAAATATATGGCTATAGAGCTGTCATATTTTTTATCAGTAATATGTCTCACATGTTTTAACAGCCTAGTTTTAAAACATGTGTTAATGTCCCCCACATAAAATATGTTACAAGGGCATCTAAGAGCATTCTCTATACACCAATGTCTTGAATGTACAGACTTCAACATGTTTTCCAGCCTTTCCCCTCAGCAGGAATGGCAGCACTAAATAATGATAGACCATTATACCTATCGACCTCCTACTGTATGACATTTGTACAAAGCCTGACATAAATGGTGGACAGAGGCCCAAATACATGGCCATACTTTAAATATTGCTGTTAAACACTGAGAAAGTTGCTGGTGTTACAGGGTTTGTTGTAACATATCTTTTCAGAGGAATATAAAGTCATAAAAACAAATGGATGTTACCATTTATATAATGCAATCACCAGAGTATGCTACTGATTTGCCAAGGACAACACCTGTCTGGGGAACAGTCCATACGTAACAGGCTAACCTGTGGCCATTATGTGGATAGCCCTACAGTTGAGAGATATGCAGACGTAGAACTTTGTCAGACTGAAACCCATGCAGAAGTAGAATGTGCAGACAAACCCTGTTAAACTAGCAGTATTCCAAACATATAATAACAGCAATACTCACATTCTGCCCCTAAGTCTTGAACCTTCTCCACCATTTAGTTGGCTTGTCTCCACAGGTCTTGTTGTAAGAGGTAATAGCTCACACACCTTCAGGATCTCTTCCTCACAATTAAGGAAAAGGGACAACACCCACATGGAGTATCATTTATAGGAGTGTGCTGCCATAACATTGGCTATTGGAAGAACTACACAGCTGCTCTCCATGCAATTAGCAAGTAGGAACTGCGCAGGCGATCACATGGTCACGAGCATCACCTACAAATGCCATGCTGCCACCTATTCAAACCAGCTCTATCCCTGTAGTGCACAGATGGAGAGAGAGAGAGAGAGAGAGAGAGAGACACATACACAAATAAAACATAAACTGGAAAACAGAAGAAAGAAAAAAGGCAAGTGGAACATGTAAGCATGTAATTGAATGTAGCACTTGGTCTGTAATAATGGGAAATATGATTCAGAGGAATATATGTTCCAACAAGACTTGTACTAATGTCCTGCCTAACAGCTACTATGGCCATAGCATTTGGCCCTTTCTGCAGTGGGAGAGATCACAGACTTATCTCTCAGCTGTACAGATCTTCACAGAATGTCCACATTTTACCGTCATATTTTTTTTCTGTTCCTCCTGAAATCTGTACTTTTCTGGCAAATAGCTGAGGACTGAAGTCATCATGTAATGACAAACACTTGAGTTTATGACTCCACATCCCTAAGAATATTCACCGTAATGCAAAATGTATCATTCTACAAACTTCCTATGTTTGTAACAGGAATATCTAAAGTCTGTCCCTTTTTATCCCCTCATCATTTTAGGCTTTGTCCAGAGGTGATGCTCTGAGAGGTTGCGAGGTAGGATCACAGCTCAGGATCCTAGCTCACCCTGGGAAAGGACAGCTCATATATGACAACCATAGGGGTGTCTGTCAAGCAGTTGTGACTGTGCCACTGCTAGGCCAGATAACGGGATCTTTTTCATATCCATGTTACCTGTGATTATGAGTATGACACATGTTTGTCTTGTAAAGCTAAGAGACCTATTAGAGGGTATGTGCATAGTAAAGTACTGTTGCAGACATGTATGTTGAACTGTATGTGATAAAGTGAATTAATAACATTCAACTGTACAGTGTTCTACTGGACAATAAGTGCATTTGTGACTGATATCTGTAGTCACATACACATATACCTGTGTTATGTCAGCCAAACCATTGGCAGGTCTGTGGGCAATGACATTGTAACATAATAGCCTATTTATGACTGTTGGATATCTTCCAGGTTATCACAGTGATGAAAATCCCTACTGTGCAATCAATGTGCTAATGTATGGTGCAGCTATATTAATATAGTATCGGTAGTGATGTCCCTTTTGGTATCCATTTATGTAAGCCATTGTCCAGACATACTGCTGTAACAGGTTGAGAAGTATGATTGAGTAGCAAGACTGTAAATACAGTGTGCCATACTAACATAGAACATAAATGTATACCAGGTATCTGCTGAGCACATGCATGTATGCATATGTTCATCGGGAAGGCACAAAACTAATCACATGGGTTTCAAGCAGTCAGCTACATAGTTTGTGCATGTTGCACATGTGTGTAATATCAGTGTCAGTGCATACAACAGAAATAAATGCATATAGCTACTGGTTTTGCATTGCCCTGACACTGATATGGGTACTAGAGTAGGCATGATTATCAGGTATTAATCAGAAAAGTGTCCACCTGTGTTATGACCCTCTGTCCATGCCTACCACTACCAGCTATATCAACACCTATATACAGAGCTAATCACAAGTGTACACACCCCTGTTGGAATGCCAGGTTTGTGTGCTGTATGACAATCAGACCACAGAAGATCATTTCATAATGTTTCTCATCTTGAATGTGACCCCTAACCTGTACAATTCCATTGAAATACAATCAAAGGTGTTGCTAGGAAGGTGAGAAACTATTGCTAAGTGAAGATGTGCCATGATGTTAGAGTCCAGACCAAGACGGATGAATGCTGTAACCATCTCAAGAGCTGAATACACAACATATCAGTTAAAGGGTGTGCACACTCATTCAACTGGCTTATTGTACTGAGTATTATTTCCAAATGTTTTCACAGACCAGATTATGTTTAAAATTGAATTGTACAGGCTATAGGTCACATTATAGGCGGGAATTGTTTTGAAATGAGTTATTGTGGTGTCATGTTCCAACTGCAGAAGTACCAGGCATTGTAACAGGGGTGTGTACCCTTTATATCTACTGTAGCTATATGGACTCAGCAGTGCCTGACTTGTATATCCAGCCTCCACTAAGGTACAGTAATCCCCTTTGGTGGACAGCAGCAATACACAAACCACATAATAGCCTGCTATATTGGCTGTACAGGGACACATAGGTGCAGGCAATAACTTGGAAGCAAGTCCACCTATATCTGAGCAAGCATGCAAGTTCACAGGTTACTTCCTCTAAGGCTGACTATAAATATAAATCAGACATGTCCATACCACCAAGGACAATTGCAACTGTGTCTCCACATATGTTGTAAGTCTCAGAGGAGACAACACAATTCACCATGTACTGGGGGTAAAGAACACCTCATACACACATACCATGAATATAGGCAACCTACGTCACACAAGTTAGGTGGGAATATTGCCATCCTGTCCACCCCAGTTGTACAGAGGGATATGCACATCAACCACACTTCTCCCCTCAGCAATGGTGAGCATGTACATATTGCCTACTGATGGCAACAACAGCATATCTCTTTGGGGTATAATAGCATCACTGTCTCCTCCTACATGAACTCAGGCATGTTCTCACAGCTCCATCACACACCACAGTCAAACACAGACCTGCCACTATCCACACACCATCCACATAGAAGATGCCCATTGTCAACCCTCTACACAGAAATGAATGGAGAATAGAGGATTATGCAATCAAATGCCCAACATTGGGGGGAATAAGATAGCGCAGGGACAGGAATGTAATGCAAGCTGATATAGCCATGATAGCTTGGAGGGTTTGTGGTGTAGTGTGGATTATTTGCAACTAATATCCACTGTTGATGTGCAATTTGACAACCGTATGAGGTCCTGTGACCTTTTTCCTGTTTATGTCTTCCAGGTAACATACAGAGTGCTCGCCTACCAGACTTCTCTGTTTTGGAAACTGACATCACTCAATATGTGTTTGGACAATATGCCCTGTTATTTGGACAGAGAGAAGATGTGATGGAGAGGCCAACCCTGTGGAACAGTGTGGTCCACAGGGTAAATGATGCCGTCCTGCACAGCAGAACATATGAGCATGTGCAGCATCGGCCCACTGACCTTAACCACCATACTCAACAAGAGTCCCTATTAATTATTTGAATGTTTTGAAGTTTGAATGTCATATGGTCGACATCATATGATCGAACTTTAAAAAATTTGAAGGTGAAAAGCAATGGCTTCATACGGCGCAGTTTGGGAAATTCTCCATTTTCTGCACTGAAGTGCGATCTCAGAGTTGGTATATTTAAGTAGGGGGGTATGGGGTGGAAGAGGGCTTGCCCCCTACTCAGAGCGTTGAGGTAATTTTCTTTTCTTATATTTTTGATGTTTCAAACTTTATTCATATGTTGTCAAACATATGAGGTTTGAAGTTTTGAAACTTCGAATATATAATATAGACCCACCTATCAATGAGCTGTTGCTGTAGCAAGGGACAGGCTAGCCACAGGTGGGGGCCCAGCCATATAGCCCCCACTGACACCCACCGAGGAGCTCCTCAGCAAACATGGGGTACACACCCAACGCAGAAGTCATGAAGCTGAGGGAAGCATTGTGGAGGTGGGTTGCACACACACACACACACACACACACACACACACACACACACACACACACACACACACACACACACACACACACACACACACACACACACACACACAATGAGGAGCATGCAGGTAAGTGCCCAGTGGGGATTAGTACACTAATGTATCAGACATACATGTATCTGTATTGTATCTACATCCATGTGTCAGGTCCGATTGCAGTTGTGGATGGGGTTTTCTAATGCACAGAGGTGCACATATAGGGTGAGGATATGACATTGTGCATTATTGTGGTTAGTACTGTAGATGTGCAGACATGCTGCATCCATCCTGTACCAAGGCCACATGGGAGTCTGTTGACAACTCCATCTCACAACTAATTAGGACCCTCTGGTCTGCATATGGGACAGCAGTCTGAAGCTGGTAAGTATGACATTGTTCTATTGTTGCTTGGCAATACCCCAGTGAAGTGCATGCAATTTACCATGCACACAACCATCAGTAATAGCTATATTGCTTTTTGTAATAGCTATATTGCTATTTGTGCATGTTCACTTGTGCCGGGGTTAACTGTATTGCATCACAGTGGTCACCACTGGGGCTTATCTGATGTTACATGAATTCAACATTCCTGTAGCATATCTCACAACCTGTCAGTGCCAAGATGTCGAGATAGTGGCCAGCAAATTGGGCTGAACAAACGGCCTAAGGTAGGGACATGTGTGACACATTAGTGCTATACAGTGGATATAAATTGTATACACACCCATTTTAAGATGCAAGGTGTTCTTGTTACATACTGATTAGGACCAAATTATGTCAGTCCACACCTCTTCCACCCTTTAATGTGACCCATAACAGGAACAGTTCACTTGTAAAATCAAGCATCTGGACTCATGTATTGCACCTACAAGGCTGGCCACCTGTGAGGCTGGTAGACATCATATCAGCATGATGTTTCAGTTAGGTATGATACCTCATGCTGCCACATGTGTCAGTACACTCACTGTGGCCTATTTGGCTATAATATCACATACATGGGCATTGTTAAGGCACACAGACCACTTCTGATCACATATAGGTTGCAAACATATGAATATTCCAGACACATCTGTACAGAGGACTGTACAATGGTTTAACCTGCTGCATGTGAGGTAGATGCTGTCACCACACTATATAAAGTAATGGCAGCAGGAGGTGTTCACCAGTCGTGTGTGTTCTACACATCAAAATGGTAAAAGCCACAAAAGATATGATCCACACAAACAGTTACCAGCATTGGGAGTAGAACTCCTCTCTATCTAGGAATTCCTACTATAGTGCTACGCAGTTATCAGATGTGCCACAGAACATATACATTTCCAGCTATTCCACACACACACACACACACACACACACACACACACACACACACACATGCTCACACATGCACGCGCACACACACACACACACACACACACACACACACACACACACACACACACACACACACACACACACACACACACACACACACACATGCTCACACATGCACGCACACACATTCACACACACACCACAGACACACACATACAAACAGGCACACACACACCCACACACAGACTCACACTCACACACACACACATACACACACACACACACACACATGTTCACACACACACACACACACACACACACACACACACACACACACACACACACACATGCACATGCGCGTGCACACACACACACACACACACACACACACACACACAAACATATGCACAGATCATCATGCTAGTTCTTTCTGTCTTGCACTTCACCTAGCATAATGGCTTGGCACCTCACCAGGTTTTTGTATCAAGAAGTGTGGCACACCTGGGAGCCATCAGCAGTACTTGTTCATCACAAATGTAGCCCTAGTACTTACTAGTTATGTTCACCCCTCCTGGCATGTTTGAGGGGCAGTTATCTGTGGTTTCACCCATTAAACCGGTGCACTTGTCCATTCTGAGGCTGTTGCAACTGCCTCATGTACTCAGACAACCCTCCCCTCTAAACTCCAAACACTCAGACCTGTGAAGGTTAACTATATATCACCTAATGTGGACATATGCACTCTCCAGCAAAGACTGGACTAGCAGGTCAAGAGGATAAGATCAACACCTGCACTACACCATGTGGAACACGTAACTCACCATGACACCCACTTTGACAGCCATAACATACAGTGAAAAGCCACACACCCACCTTCCCAGAGGTACTCAATGGACATTTACCCAAACAGCACATACCAGCAAGACAGACACCCACTCAGACACCGTGACATGGCACTTGCCATGGGACACATATTTAACCTACACAGTGTGCCCCTCAACCTAAGCTCCTAAGGCTAACCACTTTGCACAATACAGTAATCATGGGTAACGCAATACAGAGGCACACACATATCCCACTCACTAAGTTGAATATGGAGCAGGGGACAGCCAAATATCTTTCACATGCCAGCATCCAACGCATTACACAGCCAGTCATGGCACTCCACAACAACTACGAGTATCATCTGTATCCATGTGGGTGTGACTGACCTGGGACACACCTCCCTGCCAGCATCCAACACATGAAACAGCCAGTCATTGCACTTCACAACAACTACGAGTATCACTCTGTATCCATGTGGGTGTGACTGACCTGGGACACACCTCCCTGCCAGCATCCAACACATGAAACAGCCAGTCATGGCACTCCACAACAACTATGAGTATCACTCTGTATCCATGTGGGTGTGACTGACCTGGGACACACCTCCCTGCCAGCATCCAACACATGACACAGCCAGTCATGACACTCCACAACAACTATGAGTATCACTCTGTATCCATGTTGGTGTGAATGACTTGGGACACACCTCCCTGCCAGCATCCAACACATGAAACAGCCAGTCATGGCACTCCATAACATCAACAAGTATCACTCTGTATCCATGTGGGTGTGACTGACCTGGGACACACCTCCCTGCCAACATCCAACACATGACACAGCCAGTCATGGCACTCCATAACAACAACAAGTATCACTCTGTATCCACGTGGGTGTAAATGACTTGGGACACACCTCCCTGGACTACATGACAAGAGACATGGTTGAACTCTCTGATTATGTGGTCCAGGCAGGTGTGAAAGTAGACCTGAGCAGTGTACCGCCATCACCCAGAATGATACTGTGGTACTATCAACAGATGATTGACTGCAACATTGGCTTACGTGTTTTGTGTCATTCTCAGGGGATCCAGTATCTCTCTGCTTGGGATGACATGATTAACAGAACCAAATGACTTGCCAACGATGTCCTACAGCTGTCACTGCTGGCTTTCCAGTTACTTGCTAAGTGTCTTGCCACCCCTATGATGCCTTATTAGGCAGTGTTCCTGATGTTATTACCATCATAACAGCTAGACATGTATGCAATCTGAGGGTCATGCTGCTCATCAGTAGATATCTAATGGTCAGGATGCAGTCACTCAAAGCTCTTGGAGTGGAGGTCACATGTCTGCTGTAATGGAGAGGTGGTTCACAGCAGCAGACAGCAAACCTGCAGTATCAGGCTATGACGCACAGCTGTCAGCTCTCAAACATGGACCACACCTCACCTCCACAGGTGGTGTTGTCCCCATATTCATTATGGCTAGGAACACCTTCAGACTAGTATCCCAGCATAATGCATTGGAGATACTTCCAGTTACATTGCCTTGGGATAATAGTGCAATCCAGACTATAGCCTGCTATGGGTCCATATCTATGCCCCTAGACTGTTAATGCACATTCCTCAACACCCTTACATCTTTGATGGCCCAACGCAACACTGACATAGTATGAGTCTTCAACTACCCCTCCATCACCTGGGGAAAGTAGCCAAGTGCCAGTACAGTGGCCCAACACTTCCTGGTATTCATCATTTCCAGTGCCCTGGACTGGCACATACTGACCCCTGGTAGAGGATGCAACAACCTTGACCTGTGCTGACTACTTAAATATGGGACTGTTTCTCATCCACAGATGTCAATCCCTGCATGATAAGATCCACACAGGCTGTAATCAACATCGAACTCAACATGTCAGCCACACTCCCCACAAAGGTAACCACCTTGGAAAACCTCTCCAAAGCTGACTTTGCAACCATGAAAACAGGGGCAGATGTCTTCACTAGCTGCATAACTGTGGAATCATACACATATGCACTGTACAAACAGGTACATGAATGCATGGCACTAGCCAGAGCCAACAGAACCCAGACACTGTCCTCCAAACACTGGGAGACAATGTGATGGCCCCCTGCCATTACTAAAGTGTACGTCAGAAGGAGGACACTATTGCAGAGAAAGGTGGTGGCCCATGACTGTTGAACTCCTTATAAGCCTTAAACACAACCTTGGAACCTTCATGGGATCCCCTACAAGGATCTGATGGCAGACACAACAGCCTTTTATAATTGTACCTTGAGATTACTATTCACACACATACACACACTTGGCAGTACTAAGTTTTGAAACCCTATGTAGCTATGTATTGCTATTACAGTGTTACGCATTTATCGCATGCACCACAGACCTTATAGGATGGATGTTGTACCAAGGTACATATAAGGTGAGGAACATCACCAACCCTTGTAAATACTGGCATTGGGTGATGTAGTGGGTGAGAGATTTTACAAAATATTTTACCCTACACACACATTTACATTTGCCAGAAGTGAGTTTCAAACCTATATTTAGCTATGTTTTCAGACATTTATGTTACGCATTCACCACATGCACCACTGGCCATACATGGTTTAGAATTGCCAACAGGTACTTCTAAGGTGAATTATATCTACAGGACTGTTAAAGTGTCCTTGGTTAAATAGGGCCAAAATCTTTAAGGTATGGACATATATATATCTACACACACAAACACTTGCCAGGAATGAGATTCAACCCCCTACCTATGCAGTCATTGCTATTACTTTGTTCTGCTTTTATCACACATGTCACAGAGCTTATAGGTAGAATAGTGTTGAAACATACCTCTAAGATGAGTGACATCAGCAGCAGTGCTAAAGGAGGGATAAGGGAAGTGTAGTAAGTGTGAATGACCACAAAATCAGTTATCTACAAAGACACACACACTCTCTCACACAAACACACACATTTTCACATTTGCCAGGAGTTCTAGGGGCAGGATTAGAACTTCTTCCTGACTAGTTTGCTACACTATAATATTACCAGTTATTGCAAGTGCCATGGAGCTTATATTTTGAAAAGCTGTCCAAAGGTATCTTTGAAGGTGAGTGATATCAGCAACAGTGCTAAAGCAGGGATAAGGGAAGTGTAGTAAGTGTGAATGGCCACAAAATCAGGTCTTTACAAAGACACACACACTTTTTACAGTTGCCAGGATCAGGATTAGAACTCCTACCTAGCTAGTTTGCTACACTACAGCATTATGCAGTTATCGAGAGCACCACATAGCATATATATGGGAGAGCTGTCCAAAGGTATCTCTGAAGGTGAGTAACATCAACAGCAGTGCTAAAGGAGGGGTAAGGGAAGTTTATTGAGTGTGAATGGCCTCAATCACATTCATCTAGACACACACACACTCACACACAACTTTACATTTGACAGGACTGAGTTTACTACTGCTACATGGATACTTATTTGTACTGTAGGGTTACACAGTTATCACAATCACCACTCAGACTATAGGGCTGAGGGATGACCAAAGGAATTTCTACAGTGAATGACATCAGCACTTCACGTGATATAGGCCAATGGGATGTGAACTGGGTGGGAAAGGCCTCATAATGGGTTTTCTCTCTGTCGCTGTCTGTCTTTCTCTTCCCCATGTCTCTGGTTGTGTATGTTTGACATATTATATTATGTTGGCCTTAGATATGTGTGAGTATTGTACAATTTGGTGTGTGTGCACAGACATCTGCAAATAACTGATATCTGTAGTCCACTGTGTTGTCAGACATGGGCTTCATTTCTTTAAGTGTAGGAGCATGCCCAGTATGACCTTCTATATTGAGTGTGTGCATTCATTCCAGGGAGGGATGGACTCCAGTCCAGGGTTTTGTCTGCTACAACTACACCTAGCAAACTGTTTCTGCAGGATATCTGTAGATATAGGTTCATAGATTTGTACTAAGCTACCTGCCCTTGTGGGCCATTTTAAGCCTAGCCAATTACCCCATATGTTGCCAATATGGAGACACAATGGGCGTAACATACAGAGGTTACTGTAACCATTGCTGTCTGTGCTACTTGTGTAACATGGTTGGTTGTAGCATAGATTTTCTGACATATGTACTGTTTTACACTATGAGGTATCATGTCATCAGCTACTGACAATTATCATTCTTTGCTCACAGTTATTTAACAGGGACATACAAGATGAATGAAACTGAGACCAATATTCTGAGGAATATATAGACTACACATTCTGGTATACTCCTGCCATTGTGGAGGGGTTGCTACAGACAATAGACTGCTGGTTCTGAGTAAATAGTGCAGCACCTTGTTAGTATGCTGGCTGGGATCCCCTCCTTGTGCTTTTCTCAACTTAACGGAATGGCCATATCCTGCTGGGGCCATACCTCTCAGCTGTACAGATAAACCCAGGTTATCCAGAGGCAGGACTCATATATCTGGTCAGTTTACCTTCACATTGTGGTTTACAAGCAGGTTTGTGGCTATTCATTCATGGGTTTACAATCAGAGGGTAGTATGGGCAGACATTAGAGTTTCAGACTTCACACATTCCATGACATCCAATGCTTCTACACTCCCCCCCCGCTCTGTTATTCTCTCCTCTTCCTAATATTATGTAAGCAATATCTCAGAGGTATCCCAATAGTTGGGCCTTTATCCCAGTAGTATTTATGGCCTGGTCCACAGTCCTTGCAGTAGGACATGGGGAGGTATGCTACTGGCATTTGTCAACATGGCCTTGCATTTGTTTTCCGTTTACTGTGTTAGGTTGTTAGTTAGGACCCCCTAACATTCTGTGCATTGACACTATGGGTGAGGCATGGGCCTTTGCCAGAGGACTGTAGGGCCTTTAAGAGTGCTGCAGACCATCTGTAGCAGGCCAGTGCATTCTGGCAGTCATATGTTTCCAGGCTGTAAGTGAGTGGATTACCCTGGGGTGACAGTAGTGAGTGGCTGAGGTGTTCCTGTCAATCCTTCCTGTTCATACTGATCCACGGGTCTGGATGTGGTCAGGTTGCTGCTTACAGTTAGGGACATACCTGCATTGGACACCTATTCAGCATGCAGTATCATGTGTGTATTCCCATACATAGATGGGTTCCTGTTGTACTCATTCCCTACAGCAAGAATATAACCTGTGATAAACCTGTGGCTGATGGTGGGGTGAGCTGGGTGCATGTGTGATATGGAAGCTATTTGCACCTGACTCACAAATATACCTGGGACATTCTCCTTATGCTGGTTTGTGTGTGGACAATGGTAGTCTGTCATCACTTTATAACTGTGCCTTTTGTGGTCTGCTAGTGATTGGCCAGGCTACCAGTATTCCATGCTAGGGGAACAACTAATGTGATGCTAACCTCTATGTATAATTCCAAACTTGTTTGCAGTTGACAGCTATTTTAGATGCACTCTGCATAGGTTATTTCCACCTGTGTACTGTTTTGAAATATGGGCTCCCATTCATGGTGTGTTCAGCTTTCTGATGGTGACAGATATTGACATCTGGACCTGGACAGTGAGTATGTACAACTGCTGACATAGGTGCAGCTGAGAAGCAGTGTGGTTGGCATTGCAGTTGTTGGAACATGGCCCTGTCACCCACTGAACTGTGCCTAGGCCACTGAGACACAACCATCCAGGCCCACATGCTGACCACTTCCAGGCAATATTAAACACACAACAAACTTACCACACTAACCCCTGCATATTGTACACATGCAACAACGTAGATTGGGACAGCTCTGGCAATCTGTACTCCAGTGATATTACTCCTCAAACTTACATGTTACTGCATTTCTATGTGGGATTGGGGGGATGCACACCAGCAGACTTTAAACATTTGCAATGACTGTACTGGTATTTTGGTTACTCTGTTGGCTTCCATTTCATATTGTATTGTGACCTATCATGCAGAAAGGAGGCACAACAGTAGAGTACACATGTTAGATCTTAATGGCATAAATTTCAGTTTCAGACTTCTTACCCTTCAGAACTAAAATGCAAGTGTCAGACCTGTTGTAGTATGTCTGTGTAGGACTGGTGGGGGGCTGTTCACCATTGCCATCATTTTGGGGCCTTAGCCTGACCTTTCTTTATGGTCATCTACACCTGTCTTTCTGGGTGAGGCTGGTGGTGGATATGTGACCCTCATTAACATCCATATGTGTGACCTATTGACACCCACAGTTATTTGGGCCATCACATGTACTGCGGTGGGGGTTGTCTCCTTGTGTAGTGCTGCCTAGTATGTTGACACCAGTATTTGTTATGAATTTCCTGCTGTCCCATATAGCTGTCTGCTGCTATCCCATTCAGCCACCCAATTCCCTTGCATGCTTGAATCCATATCATACATACAACTATGAGAACATACTACTCCATTCAGTAATTGATAGCAAGGGTGACTTACCTTGTTTCTGGGCCAGTACTGAGGATGGTGCTGGAGGGTTGACTATGTTGGATTAACATAGTACTTTCCCTATACATGGTAAACCTCAGGTAGTGTCATGTTTGGCATCCCTTTTAATGTATGTGCAAGTCGGAGAGCGGTATCAGTCCCTGGGTCCCTACAGTGTCAGTGTGTGTGCTACGTGTTGCCTCTTTGCCAAGGCATGGGCATACTGGGCATGCCTCCTTCTGCCTACAGGGGCAGGGGCAGGATGTTCCTCCTCTGAGTCCCTCCGTGCCTGTGCTGGCCTTGGCAATGGTGGGGGAATGTGTGGCCCTACCCCATGCTGTTCCTTCTGCAGCTGTTTCCACAGGATCATATTGTGTAGCATGGCAAATACTATGAACATTTGTGTACATGTAGCTGGGGAGTACTGCAAGGCTCCACCAGATATGTCAAGGCAGCGGAACCATGACTTGAGCATCCCAAACACATGCTCTACAATGATCCTGGTTTGTGCGTGTGTCTCATTATGGTGTTCTTGCTCAGGTGTGTGTGCATTTCTGATTGGTGTCATCAGCCACAGCTCCAGTGCATAGCCAGCATCCCCCACTAGATGTCCCTATGGGATGTCCCCCCCCCCTCGGCAAATGGCTGATACAGCTATAAGCAATGCCAGATGTGGGAGTCGTGATAGCTTCCAGAGCTGCCAGCCCACACATTCATGATTATGCCCTGGGCATTGCACATGACCTGGCAGTTGATGGAGAGGAAGCCCTTGCGGTTTATGTGTCCCTACCCCACTTGCTGGGTGGTGCTTTGATGTGGATGTGTGTGCAGTCTATAGCAGTAACTACCTCAGGGTATTCTGCTATACTGTGGAAGAGACGCATGCATCTTGTCAATGCTTCTCAGGCGGTGGGGAAATATATGTGCTCATTGGCATGTGGTGTCATGGCATCCAGCAACAGGAGGAGTACCCTGGTTGCTGATGCCTGTGAGACCCCCATGATTACCACAGTTGGTTTTTGGAAGATACCTGTGGCTAGTATTCTTAAGTCTACACATACCTTGGTATCCACTGTGATGGGTTCACCTCTATTAGATCTGTTTGTGAGGTGTGGCCGGCACAGCTCAATGATTTGCTGTAGAATGTCCCTGTTCACCCTATAGTGTTCTACTATCTCCAGCTCATGTAGGCCCTGGTAGGTTACCCTGAGTCTGTACACTCTTCTCCTCCTCCTCATCACTGTGGGTCAGTTGTCAACATTCTCCTCCTCACCACCCTCAGTCTGTAGTACATATTGATGGAGTAAAGCAGTAGCAGCCTCTAACATTTTTGGTTAGCTTTGCCGGTTAAAAGTCTCCCCGTCTGTGTACATCAGTGGTGTAGAGTTTGTGGGAAAAACAGTCTGTAGGGTGTTTGCATAGTTTATAGTAGTGTGCTGGGCTGCTGCATGTGTAATTGGCTGATTCTGATACATTCCACCTGCCAGCAATGCTAGTTCTCCTTGATTGCCTTCCTACTGATGTTTCCCTTTCCCAGTTCCTCCCTGTTTAAGCCCCAAGGTGAGCCGCACATACTTAGTGCTGAAATGTAAACAGCGCTGAATTTCCTCTTTTTTTCTTTTTTCTTTTTTGTTTAAATCCCAGTGCGTGGTGTGCACACCCGTTTAGGTTATGTACATACTGCTTAGGCACATCTGACACACCCCCTTCCTTAGCTGTGCTTAGCTAAGGGCAACCACGTGCCACAGAGCTCCAATGATCTTCCAGCAAACATGACAAACCCCCTTATGAAGCCATTTGGTTCTTACACTTGCACTGTTGTATTCTTGCACCTACATGGTTAGGTACAAGCTGACACCTTGAAGAAATATGTGATTCAGTATAATTCCCCTAATTTACATACCCCAGTGTGTAGGTCATTAGTTACTGCACTAAAACAGACCCTTTCCCTTGATATTGCCCTTTAATTAAACTTTTCTTGTAGCTCATTAGATGGTAAATATTAAAATGTAAATAAGAGTTAGTAAATGTTGGTCTTTTATAAATTCTTGAAACAAAATTCACATTGTCTGATATAAACCAAGTATCAAGATAATTCGTACATTTATTATTATAGTTCCAAGTGAATTTGAAAATGCAGTGATGTTATCTAAATAATGAATAAACTACTTAATAAGATCCCCAGACCATCCCATAAAACAAGAATATAATCTAAGTATCTCAGATATAATTTGCAACATTTATAATAATCAGAATGAAATTCATGGGCTTTGTCCAATGGAAGTAAAATTAAATTTGAATAAATAGGATCAGAGATTGCTCCCATTGCTACACTCTTGATTTGTTTATAGAATTCTCCTTCAAAATAAATAAAATTATTATCTAGGACCATAGCCATCAAATCCATAAGGAGTTCTATCTCATATGCTGAACGGAAAGAACATGCTATCAAACTATCATGAAATATCAAAACCATTCATCCCTCAGGATAGTTTCAACAATATCTATAATTAGAAAACCAATAGGTTTGGACTATACCATTCAGGTCAATCTCCCAAAAAAGTCCCAGGAATCATCAAGGAGATGGAATTTCATGGAGAACATGGGTTTCATATCCTATCAATAAAGGTAGCAAGGGGGTATGCTTTTAATCCACAAGCTGAGATAATTGCTCTAAACTTCAAGTTTTTAATTCCTTTATGAATTTTGGGCATTGCAAATATTGTTGGAACCAAGTGTTTTTAACATTTACAAATGTATATATTTATTCTGTTATTCTCTCATCAAATAATAATTATTCCAAAAATAAATCAATATTGTTATGTGCTATGTTGATTTCATTACAAGAAACATGTAAATTGATTTTGAATAGTGTAAAATTTCAAATATGTTAGCAGAATAATAAATTGCATCCTGAATAAAAGTACTACCCCCTTTATCTGATCTCATAACCATTATAGACATATACTTCTTCAGAGAATCTAACAACTACTTTTCAGAAGATGTTAAGTTATATTTCCTAATTTCTCCATATGTGTTACCTAATTTACATTAATCATTGATACATGCTTTCTCAAATACTTGTATCACCGGATGAATAATTGGATTGAAACAGCATTTCTTCTCAAACAGATAATTATGCTTCTGGGGTACGCCACTTTGTTTATGCTTATAAAAATAAATAGCCAGGTTTAGCTTCCAAATAAATAATCGGCATTGATTCAATAACTGAACATTGAAATTTTGTTAAATGTTATATTAGCGAAAATATGTTTTCAACCATTGTTCACTGCTTGTTACACTGCTATCTCATTGATTCTTTGGCTTGTATTAACATGATAATTGGTCTGTGAATGTTTTTCACACCTGTTACTCTTAATGATTATTTTTATCCATTACTTTTTGATTTAGAGGTTATTATACGAAACATATAGCTATCTATTCATTCTATATGTCTTGGATACGTTCTAAGTAATAATGATAAGTTTTTAGTCAGAGCATTTTATTTGCATGTTTGTATAATACTACAAGTTAAATGATTATTTTTAATTGGCTAAGCACTCCATTCTAGCACTTTTATTGGTTAGAATTTTAGCATGTTTTTATTGGCTGATAATTATAGTAGACAAAGAGATTGGACAGGATTTATATAAATACTTTCTGCTTGCTCAGACATTTTTGAATCTGAAGAAGTGTGGAAGCCACCCGAAAGCACTCATTCTTTTTTTTTATATTTCTTTTATTCTTCAATAAAATTGTTTTATGACTACAGTCATGGTGACTGCACTGGTATATTTTGGGATTTGTATCTACTTTCTACAGTGCTGTTCTTTGGATACCATGAACTACATTCCTTTTCTTATTGATATATATATATATATATATATATATATATATATATATACCCATATATATATATATATATATATATATATATATATATATATATATATACATACATACACACACCCACACACACACACACACACACACACACACACACACACACACACACACACACACACACACACACACACACACACACAGACACAGCTATAGATATATATATATATATATATATATATATATATATATATATATATATATATATATATATATATATATATATATATATATATATATATATATATACAACAACAAGCAGCACTGAGACCACGGTCAGGGCAGGTATGTTCCACTACCACTTCTCAACACAAAAGTTTGTTTGTTGCAACACCTACGGGTATTTGCTACGATTGTACTTGATAAATTATGTCCACATATAAAAGCTCAGCAAAACACTCGGCTGAACAGTCATAAGATGAATATTTCAAGTATATTGTCTTCCCAAGCAGAATGTATATAATCAGCTCTACTTGAATATCAGCAAGTGTAGTTCACTTCCATTACCATAGACGACAACTGCATTCATTAAAACCATCAAGTATTTATTCACATCGAACAATAACTTAAAATACAAACAAAAATAAAAATGAAAACAAAATAGAACAAAGGATAAGAGCTTTCGGGTCTCCTCAATGACCCTTCATCAGATCCATGTATACTGTTCAGTTAATGCCTGTTTAAAAATTACTCTCTACCAATAGAGTGCTAGATGACAGGTGATGTCATATCACACACATCTTCTCAAACCACGCCTCTTGAGCGCTGGTTTCATGGGAAATGTAGTGTTCAGTCCTGGTCTTCTGTGGGCCTGTAGTCTTCCAATCCAATACATTTCTTCCTGCTCCAATCTGTTATTGCTGTTGCCTCCCCTTTTCGAGGTGAGAACAGTTCTAAGCACTCTGAACTTAAAATTATGTCCTTCATTGTCCCTGATATGTTTGGCAAGAGGATTCTTATAATCTTTGAGCCTGATATCACTTACATGCTTGGATAGTCTCTCCTTGAGTTGTTTTACTGTCTTTCCAACATAGAAATGGTCACACAACGAACATGTGGCCAAATATACTATATTTTTTGTGTTACAATCAGCATAGAAACTACAGGTGTATTTCTTTTTGGTAATGGGATGTTCAAAGCTGTTCTCTGTGCATATATACCTGCACATAGTACACCTTCTACATGGAAATGTCCCTCTTCTATCAGAGTTGACATGTGGTACTAGATAATCTTCTTTGCATAACCTTCTTTTCAGATTACTTGCATTCCTATAACCAAACTTGGGTAACTCTCCAATCACTTCTTTGCATTCTTCACTTGATAATAGTATCTTCCAGTTCCTTCGAATGATGTTACATATCCCCTTAGTATATGTTGTGTGTGTGAGAATCATTTTAACTTCTCTTTGCTCATTCCTGTCGTTTCTTGAAAGTACATCTTCTTGTTTTCCTTTTAGGTATGGCTTACCTCTCGTTTCTCTTTCTAACATCACATTGTGTCTCATTCTTACTATCTCTTCTTCTCTGTATCCTCTCACCTCAAAGTGTTCAGACATATCATTCATAGCTCTATCAAGGGTTGCATCATTCGAATGTATCCTATATATATATATATATATATATATATATATATATATTTACACACACACACACACACACACACACACACACACACACACACACACACACACACACACATACACAGGCCTACTTTGTTTCATTGAATCTCATTTCACTGAATTTCATTCCAACCCGACAACATCACTGAAAACACAAATAACTGAAAACTCATTTCACTGAACTGAACTTAGTATATATAAGGTACTGTGTAGAGTACTGTAAGGCATGTAAAATGAATATGCCCTTTCCCCCACTGTAGTGCAATCCTGGAGTTAGTATATATAGTTAGGGGGATGGGGGGCTGTTGGGGGTGCAGTTGGCATAGCCCCCCACTTATTTTGAGGACATATTGTCTTCTGGAGACAGTTAGTCATTGCTGCTGTAACTATGTATGTCTAGTGTTTAAAATGCATTGTTTTGAAGTTTTTGGTAAATTACAATATAAAACAAACAAGGTGGGAGGGGCTACGAACCCCACACACCACCTAACTATATATACTAACTCCAGGTGCTCAATAGAGTTAATAGAATGTATATGGTTTCTATTTTTGGCTCTCTGGGTCCTGTCTATTACCTGGGTGGTCCAGTTGTCCAGTTTGTGCACTCCATTTCTATTGTTTGTGCTAAGAGCTGCATCCTTCAAACACAGGCCAAAAAAATGAAAAAAAAGGGACTGCACTAAAACAGGGAAGGAAAAATATGAGAAAAGGGGCAATTAGTTAAAATGAAGAAAACCAGTTTATGACATATGCACAATAAAATGATAGCTCACATGTGACATGACTACGTTGGGATTTAGACTCTCAAACCATTGCCCCTTCTGAACACAGGATGGGTGACTTATCCCTCTTTGCCACACAAACAGCATTACAGCAAGGAACTGAAATACTTCTATAGACAACCAACTGCAACATCATCTGCAGTGATATCAAACCATATGACAGTTATTTGTAAATTTATTAATTTTTGATGTAGTGCAATTAGTGATCACACAACCTGTTACGATTATTGCTTGCAAATATACAGCTCTGCTACTTTTCTGTGTTTGTTGGCCATTCATCAGTTATCTGGCCAGTAATGTGTGGCATGCAGTGTGCAACCCACTCTATATCATTGGCATTAAAATGTATGACGGTATTAAATGGAAATAATATCATATTCAGTTGCCAACAAATGAAGGGAAGTTTAGATGTTACTGAACACAACTTGTGAATTGTGTGCTGTTTTTTTACATTTCTAGTCTTACATCTAACACTTTGAAGATCTACCCTATGGATGCTTATTTCACACAGACATCTTCCACTGTTATGTCCCCATATGTGACAGTCATAGCATATATATTTGTCACTGTGCAGTCCATACTGTGCCATGTGGAGATGTGATTAGTGTTTCTGCTGCAGCTCTCTCTTCCTTTACATGCCCTCATCTGTGGTATGTTACAGTGTATCATCTTTCATCCTTCCCGGCATTCATCTCTAAACTTCAACTGTATGTCTATATGCATTAAACACACTTCCCATGACTGTTTCTTATAAATGGCAGTCCATGTACCCTTATAGATCATAACACAACTTGAACAGATTGCCTGGAATGGGATTCCACAATACCCAGACTCTCACTCGGTGACTTATCCCTCTTTGCAACACACACAGCATTCCAACAAGGAACTGAAATACATCTATAGATAGCCAATTGCAACATCATCTACAGTGATATCAAACCATATAACTGTTATTTGTAAATTTATTAATTTTGGATGTAGTGCAATTAGTGATCACACAACCTGTTATGATTATTGCTTGAAAATATACAGCTCTGCTTTACTTCTCTGTGTTTGTTGGTCATTCATCAGTTATCTGACCAGTAATTTGTGACATGCAGTGTGCAAGCCACTCTATAATACTGGCATTAAAATGTATGGATGTATTAAATGGAAATAATTTCATATACAGTTGCCAACAAATGAAGGGCAGTTTAGATGTAGCTGAACACAACTTGTGAATGTTGTGCTGCTTTCATACATTTCCAACCTTACAGCTAACCCTTTGAAGATCTAACCCTACACACCCACCTCATGCTAAGGCAGCCTGCATTGCTGTAGTACTTTCCTTCTCCCAACCACTAATCATTCACATTTGCAGTCCATTAACAACAAGCACTGATGGAGTGCCTGCACTATGTTTACATCTCCTACATGAATCCAATAATTTGGGATTTAGCAATTCTAATGAGTTCACACATCATTTGCATCTTCACTGTGCTGACAGCCCTGAATCTTCACCATACAAGGCAATCATGTAGTTAGGGAAACTGAAGGTGAGGAAACTTGTTTATGAGAGAACACAGAAAAGAGGCTTTTACTTTGGGCTATATCTGTACAGAAGATTACTGAACTTGAGAAGGCATGCTTGCATTTTGTCAGCTACATCCTGCATATGCTGAAATGTTAGTGAAGGCTATTGTAAGGTAGGGGGAGCAAAGCTTCATGTCTGTTTTGGCACACACAAGGACATGTTGTTATTGTTACTCTCCTTTTTATTAGTACAGACTACACTCCAGGTTCAACACTTACCTTCTAAATCTAGCAGTTGCCACAGTTTTAATTCAGGGTTGACCCTGTCTGATGACATCAGTACGCAGCCAATACATGGGAAGATAAAGGTTGTATGAGTTGCCTGGCATCAATGTTACTATATGTATGTGTGTAGGAGAAAGGTTTTAGACCCCTAGGTAGAGAGTGAGTGTGCAATGTGTTGTCTCTTAACCAGTTTAAAGGCATATTGAGCATGCCTACATCTGCCTACACCCATAGCAGCTGATGGTTTCCCTGTGGCTACTCATCTGCCTGTGCCTGTGGTGACCTTCACATTGGTGAAGGAATGTGTGCCCCTTCCCCTTGATGATCCTGCTGAAGCTGTTTCCTTAGGATGATGTTGTGTAGCATGGCACATACTGTGAATATTTCTGTACATGCCCTTGGAATATACTGCAGGGTTCCCCCAGATGTATCTAGGCAATGGAAATATGACTTCAGCAGTCAAAACACATGCTCTATGATATTTTTGATTTGATTGTGGGCCTCATTATGGCATTCTTCCATGGGTGTTTGTGTGTGAGTGTGCATTTCTGATGGGTGTCATCAGTCACAGTTCCAGTGCATAACTTGCATTACCCAGTAAATGACCCTGTGGGATATCCCACCTAGCAAACATCTGGTACAGTTGGGAGGTGTGCTAGATATGTGAGTCATGGTAACTGCCAGGGTTGCCAGCACTCATGTTCAAGATAATTCCTTTGGCATCACAAATAACTTGGCAGTTGATAGCATGGTTGCACTTTCAATTTATGTAGAGCTAACTCTGTTCCCTGGGTGGTGTCTTAAGTTCTATATGTGTTCAAGCTAAGGCAACTACTACATCAGGATAATCTGCCACTTGGTAGAACTGTTGCATATTTCTGGCCCTTTCCTCAGAACTACAGGGAAAATATATATGGTCACTGGCATGTTGCAGCATAGCATCCAGGAATTGGTGGAGGATCCTGGGTGCTGATGCCTGTGACACCCCCAGCCTGTCTCCTGTTGGTCTCTGAAAGGTACCTGTACCTAAGATTCTGACTGCAAGACATACCTTTTTCTCCACTGGGATGGGTTCCCCTTGGTTGGCTCTGGCTCAGAGATGAGGACGATAGAGGTTGCAGAGTTCCTGTAGTGTATTCCTATCCACCCTGTAGTGCTCCACAATCTCAATATCATGTAGGTGGTGAAAAATTAAATGGGGTCTGACAACTCTTCTCCTTCTCAGCCTAGGCCTTTCAGCAGCAGCAGCATAGGCTTCAGCTTCTAGCATATACAAATGAATTAAAGCAGCAGCAGCCCCTAACATTCTGTCCATGTAGACTCCTTTTCATGGTTGTACTCTAAAAGTTTTGGAATTTGCATGGAAAAACAGCAGAGTCTACACAGTTGCTTTATAGCTTGTTAAATAGCTCCTCTATGTAGGATTGGTTGATTAACATGCAGTTCAGCTGCTTATGCTGTAATTAGCATGCCACAATGTTTATCTCGGTTGCGTGATGCTAGACATCATGTAGATCCACGTACTGAATACAAAACAGTCCGTATCCAGGTGTGCATTGTGCCGTGATGCATGCACAGTGAAAACGGACCATGTAGGCTTTATCAAGTCCCCCATGTATCAGTGTTAGTACTCGTGTAAGATGACAAATGCATTTTTTTCACTTTTGTAGTTATATAATTTAGATTTTATTCTGAACATATGCGAGTAATATTTTAGAGAAAATATGGGTATTTCTGGATTTAGGTGAGTGATATACCAATAATAAACTTAGAATAACACAGTAACAAAATATGAGAATCAGAGGATAGAATGACAGTGATAGGCATAAAAATTATACATCATTGTTTATAGGTCTTTGCACTTTTAAAGTATTGATTTTGTGCATTTCCTGTTCTCTATACTTCCAAAATGAGAGATCTTAAATAGGTCTTAAATGCAACACTGTACAAGACAAAACCACACATAAAAAACAGCACATATTTGATTAAAACCTTCATCCTTTTTGGAATACTTCCCCTAAAGGGACTTTTTATTGCAGCACTATTATTACTGAAACAGTTCATTGTAAGAATTATTGTTATTTCATACTGGTAGTAAACATTATCAGGAAAGAACTTCTCATTAGATTGCCTTCAAAATATAATGCAGTCCTCTCGGTCTAATGAAGTTGCTTTCATGGAAAAGATCAAAAACATCATGTTTGTGAAGTGATACTTATAAATAGTGTCTGTGACGAGAATCATGTAGAGCACAGACTCCACATATTAGTCCTAGCTACTGCAATACACTGGATACAGCATGCCTATGTGATATAAAATCCGTAATCTAGAGAATATGTGCATATTCTGATGGGCAGTATAGACATAAAGGATTTTCTGCTTTTAGTTGTAGCAGAACCGTACATTTTATGGAGGATATATTTGACATCTGATTTATTTAGCTAAAGCAAACTCATAGACAAGGTTCTGTGTAAAACATGCACTGGTTGGTGATTTTAAAAAGATAGTGTGCACTTCCTCACTTACATAATACCATTGATTATAACCAAAGCCGTTACAAGTTATATGCTACCTGCTTGCAGACTGAAGAGTCAGATAATGGAAGCATTAAACAGAGAAGGTGACATCATCATTGGAGGAATTATGACAGTTCATGCTCAGCTGATATATTCAGACCCTAGCTATAGGGTGAAACCTCAGTCTACATCCTGTGCAGAGTAAGTGATTTTATTTTAATAACTCTTTATTCAGACTTGTTGATTGGAATATTCTTAAACATTTTTAAAACAAGTGAAACAGTTCCCATTACAATTTTCCACTGTTATGGTTAATTTCCAGGAAATCTTTGAAATGCTACACCTGTTGCCATTATAAGCTTTTGATCATATTCAGATTTTACAGTTACGTTTGTATGCATTTAGTCTGGAAATGAGATAGCCCAGACAGCACAGAGCTTAATTTTCTTGGCATTAAACTGAAAACATCGATGACTTACAGTGCATGGACTGAGTCATGAAACACACTGGCCAAATCTGCCTGAATCAGATTCAAGTTTATAAGATATAATTTGCTCAGGACTCTACTTTACACACAGGGCTACAACGCTAGGAAGTCATGTTAGACAGCAATAACATTGCCTCAGAATGTAATAAGCTCACAGGATGTTGAGTGTAGAATTAATTTTGTGGCAAATGCAAACTTTGCTGAGGAGAAACCCAAGTGTCAGATCCCAAATGACATGTGCATAGACATTTCATTCTTTCATTTATTATCTGAATACCCACTTTACCCAGTTCAGGGATGTTGGGAAGCCAGACCCTATTATGTCACTCATTGCTGGCATAAAGTAAAGAAACCAGTACTGGACGGGACATCAGTCTATTAACAGAAAGCACACACACACACACACACACACACACACACACACACACACACACACACACACACACACACACACACACACACACACACACGATACATGCACAAGTAAGGACATGTGAAGAACCACAATTAAACCTACATTATGTCTTCAGAATGTGGGAGGTAATTGGAACACTTGTTAAAAACCTATGTGAATTTAACCAGGAAATGCAAACTCTGTGATGAAAGCTGTCAAATTAATATTTGAACTGCAGAACGTAGGACTTTGAAGCACTGATGTGCTATCCAGGTAAAGGTGTTTGGCTAATAGAAAAGAACACCAACACTTTATTAATTTACCTATAATACTGCTTTCATTTTTAAAAACTTAAAATAACTTCAGTTTTTATTCATAGTAGTATATATTTTTTCAGTAAGTCACTAGTCTACCTGCCCTTATGGATCACTTTAACCTTAATCAATTTTCTCTTAGTGAGAACACTGTATGTCTTGTGCGTGAGGTAAATGATAAACCATTGTACCACCCCAGAACCCTTATCATATCAGTTCTTTGAAAAAAAAAAAATAGTCAACAACTACAACATTTGAGATGAAAGCAATATTATTTAAACAACACTAGATTTCATATAAAATAATAAAAAATAGAAAAACACTAAAATATGATGTGGCATGCCATTATCACATTCCCAAAATTCATCCTAAATAAAATGTTGGGAACATCTACAGCAATTCCCAAAATATGAAGACTGAATGGCAGAAATAATGGATTTCCATATACAAAGTCTGAGATTACATTTTTTTTTAATATTCCCTTTTCTCCTATTATGGCGATCTTGGAGTTGGTATATATAGGTCCGGGATGTGAGGGGGCTTGCCCCAGGCAAAAAGAAGTTTAAAGGAGAAGAACATTTTTCAAGATTCACTCTTTTCCTGTGATTTCATTTTTTTTCGGTGGGGGGGGGGTTGACAGGACTCAGCATTACGATTGCTAGCATGTAAATAAGGAGCCGTTATCATATATACTTTACCCTAATTGTATTGTATTTAATGTTTTTTTTTTAATAATTATATAAAAGAAAGCAATTCCTGTTATTTTAGCCATTTGCGTTCTTGCCCTTGATGCCTAGTACATCAGATGTCTGTGAGTTCTATCACCTCACCAGGTACAAGGATTCAGATTTCGGTGCTGACACAACAGTGTTATAAAGTTGCTGAATCCCCAAAGTAATCTCCTTCAGAAAGAAAATGTTAATCTGTGCCCCCATCCCCATGAGTGGGCAATGCTTTAGAGGAATGCTAAAGATCCCATGAAACTTAGCAAGGACAAATTCCACCTATTGAATCTTCCAAGAGAATAAGACTGAGAAAGTCAAAGAAAGAAAATAAATAAATTAATTAAGTACAGCCACAGGTACATAAGCATTATCTTGAAAAATTATTTCTATGCAAGCTAACTTTGGGTATAAATAAGCATTTAGACTGCTAACATCTAACATTGTTTCCTGGCAACATAGTTGAACTGCTAGGGAATAAAATGCACTTCTGTAAGAAAACTTACCATAACAGTATATATTCTAATATATCACTGTTGGAGTAGCCTATGCTATATGGGTTAAATCCTGCCTAGGATATAACTGCCAGCCAGCTTTCAATGCTTCAGGGAACCTTCTATATGCCTTAACTTCTGAGTGGCTCAATCAGAGGCAAATAAAAGCAGTAGTTAGGACAGATATTGTACCAAAAGCTTCAGATATTTCTTGCCTCAAGAAGCGAGGTTAGAGCCCTGAAAGGTATATTCTAGGAGAGAAAAAAGTAAAAAGATATATATATATATATATATATATATATATATATATATATATATCAACACACACACACATCTATATATCTATATAAATACATCTAAATCTATATATATACATATATGGAGTATGTGCATATTTATCTCCATACTCTGGCAATAAACCTAAAACAGAAACAAAGGGGGTGGAGGGAGGGGACAACTACTGTAACCATGCTCCATTAGAGCATCTATTGTTATGGTATGTTTACTAACATAACTGTACTATATTCATCATTATATAACTGGTGTAGCAGCCTAAGCTGTATGGGAAGATTATCACAGTTTTGGATTACTCAGGGCAGAGGAAAGAATTATGACTCCAGGATCCCCTGGAGAATGTACTTAGCAAAGCTAGTTCGGTCCTGCAAAAAGGAATCCAGTTTTTAATGCTTTGTAAATCTATATAGAGAGTACCAACTTAGTTGCACCTAGAATTTTTGTACAGTCCAACCCTTTCCAAAAAGCTGCAGAAGTTAATGGTCTGGTAGAGTGAGCCTGACCCTGGCTGGAAGTAGCTTGTTATCGTGAGAATAACAGAAATAAATAGTATGAGACAGTCATCTAGAAATTGTTTGCTTGGACTCTGTTTGTCCTTTTTTCTCAACTTCACCATCATCATCATCATCACTATCCTTCATGCAGTATCAGAGTTGCCTGTGGACATTCAGAGTGTGCAATATTCTTTCTCCCTCTTTTTTATGCTCTGGAAAGAATACAAGGAGATTAATAGAGCGGCTCAAAGTAAAGGCTGAAACAAATGAAAGAAGAATTAGTTCTGAAAGAATCCCTATCCTCTAGGAAAAAGATGTAGGGTTGCTTGACCATAAGATCTCATAACTCATATACTTTTATTGCAGAAGTCAGAGAAATGAGTAGCGCAATTTTCCATGTCAAGAACCTCAAATCAGCCTTATGTGCTGGTTCATATAGACAAAGTATTTGTTTTTCAAGCACAAAGTTAAGATCCCAGGGAGACGCAACCTTTTTTAGGTAGGTAGATATGCAAAATCCCTTTCAAAAAATGTTTGACTTGAGGACAGATAGAAAGGGGGCAGTTGTTATAAAGGCAGACAGGCAGAAATAGATGAAAGATGAATCTTGACAGGCCAGAGTAGAATAACTCACACAAATAATCTAGACCAGGGGTATCTGGACCTTGAAAGGGTCCTGTTTTTTAACATGGCAGCAACTAAAAAAATCTTTTCCACTTACACATATGTGATTTTTTAGTAGCAGGTGTTTAAGCCTCCTTTAGTACCTGCTGAATGTCCTCAAAAAAGTGCATAATAGGTATCCAACCTCTGTCATTCCGGTTGTCAAATGAGATGTTTTCAAGTTGGCATGTATCAAACAACCCCTGTCTTGTGTCAGTAAATCCAGTATGAGCTGAAGCCTGTGATAATTGCCCTTGGTCAATTTCAAAATAAGAGAAAGCCACTGATGCCTGACCCAAAGGGAGTCACCTCCACTATCGGGTCTATATCATATGATCGAAGTTCCAAAACTTTGAATCATTAAAGAACGAACTTTAATGACCGAAGTCTCGGAACCTCGAACACACACAAAAAAAAACATGCTCTGTGCCTACACCCCCTGCTACTTAAATATACCAACTATGAGATCGCACTACAGTGCAATAAAGGGAAATCTTCCCTTTCCACACCCTATGGCGATCTCCATTATATGGTTCGAGGTTTTACAACTTTGATCATTAAAGTTCGTTCTTTAATGATTCGAAGTTGTAAGACATCAATCATATGATAGGAACCCCTCACTATCTGTGGAATTATTCTTGATCTTTAGTAGAACCTGGAATGCAATGGAAAGTGTGGCAAAGCATAAAGGAACATTCACATCCCTGGGGATGAGAAAGCCTGTCTTCCAGGCCTTCTTGCAAAGATTTCTTGAGCATTATTTCTTTAACTGCCTGTTTCGAAAGGAGGCACACAGATCTTTTTGAGGTGTTCCTCACAGCTGGATCAATTTTGGGAAGACTCCATTGTGTTATTTCCATTTGTGAGGGTTTGTTCCAATTCTTCTCAGCTAGTCTTCTACAATTCTTTGCTCTGACAGAATGTAGAAAGATTCAAACTGGGATGTGTTTTTACCTCCCAAGCTGTCCTGGCTAGTCTGCAAAGAGGGTGAGATGTTTGTTGATATACCACATCAGGGAAGTGTAATATGTGATAACTTGCAGAGGTTCTGGAGACCAGATATGACTTAAGGCCTTTCGAATACTGATCTCTGCTAACATCTCTTTAACATTTATGTTTTTTGGCTGTTCTGCTTGCTCCACAGACCTTGCACTTTCACCCCTGTGAATACAACCTTTGCAAGCAAAGTCTGAAATATCTGTTGTGACAGAATGTGACAGACTGAGGAGACCAATGTTGAGAGAAAACTGGACTAAACATACCACATTGCTCCCTTCTCACAAATCCTACCAGTAGGATCTGAAAAGATAAAGGGTGATGCTGCTGAGACCAGACTGACCTGAGGTACCACTATTTTTTTTCCTGTGAAGTCTGGCCAAGAGAATCATGATATTCATAAAGACAATGAAACCCAAAATTATGAGAAATTCCCTGGCAGGTGTCTGAGATAGCTTGGAAATACTCACCTAAACATTTGTGATTCTATAAGAGAACATTCACAATAGCTTGTGGCAGTGCATACTAATGAGGAATTATGGAAGTCCTCACAGACAGATTTGACTATGCACTGAGTTACAAAACAGCTCCAATTCTCAGTAATCCAAACTTTTAGGTAAGTATAAATTGGAGGTCAATGGTAGTTAATGTTACCATCTATAGCATAGCCCATGAACTCAGTGGGGAGTCTCCAAAGTTCAGCACTACCCAAATATCCCCATACATAAGCCAGAGAACTGTTAAGTGTCACATGGAGAGTGGTTCTATGCCTGCAGTATCATGTTAGACATAAAAGTGACGCTTTCCACAATGCCAGTGTTGTGTGTGGGATTATTAGCTAGAGCTGGCACACATTCCCAGTTTACTCCTTTGTTGTCAGATTTGCACACAGGAGATGACATTGTAG
Organism: Protopterus annectens; assembly: GCF_019279795.1. NCBI lineage: Eukaryota > Metazoa > Chordata > Ceratodontiformes > Protopteridae > Protopterus > Protopterus annectens. The sequence goes on along the minus strand of NC_056729.1, from coordinate 1,927,512,141 downwards.
TCAAATTATAATAGTGAATGTCTACAATAAGAGATTATTAAGTACACAACATGTCACCTATTGCCTGCCACTCACAGTATTGAAGGCATGACAGCATTTACTCTGGAATAACTGCAATCCATCAGTCAGCAGATGAATATGCTGTGCTTCAGGACAGATTAAGTTAATAGGGTCATAGGTTCAGAGGTGTTTACTAGGCTAATGACCACAAGGGCCTTTTTAAGCCTAGCCATGCATCCCAAAATGATTTATTACTAGGCTGACTGCCCTTGTGGGCATTTTAAGCCTAGTCAATTACTCCATGTAAGATTCAAACCCTGAACCTTCTGTCTACAAGGTAAGCACCTTAACCATTATGACAACTTCCTATTGGACTTTTCAGTGGAAGAAAAATGCACCAGTCATACTAGAAATAGGTTTATGGATCACATTACCCATATTTCTTGAATATTCCACTCCTTTATGCCATTTTTGTGGCCCTGCCATATAAAATTAATTGGGATAGTGTTAACCTTATGGTGAAGCCCCTCTGCCACACCCTTCCTTTCTTTTTTAAAATCCGGTAATGTTAGTATGAAATATGAATCCAGGTGCTGGTGTTTTCTCATCTTGCCTAATTCATTTTGCACAGTTTTACATAAAGTGAAGAAAAATCCAGTATAACAGGCAGTTTATCAATTTTTAAATTACTCTGTGAATACTATGGAAATTTCAAAAAATTCATAAATGCGATGTTATCTTGCAGATTCTATATTCGGTACTATCGAACTGTATTGGCTGCAATATTTGCCATAGCAGAAATCAACCAGAATCCTAACCTGTTACCAAACATTACACTTGGCTTCAGAGTTTATGATTCCTGTGCTTCAGTCAGCCAAGCCACTCAAGGAGTTATGATCCTGCTCTCTGGGCTTCAAGAACTAGTTCCAAACTACAGATGTAAAAAACACCCAATGATGCCTGCTATAATTGGCGACTATTTTTCTTCCTTAACCATCCCTGTTGCTAGAATACTAGGACTCTATCACTTCCCCCAGGTATTTGAGTGCAAATTAAATGTATGAAGCATTTTGTGGACAATACATGTACTGTGACTTTTTTATTGATGTATGCACTACATGAGAAAAGTACACAAGATTAATTGACTGATTGATTGATTTTTGTTAAAACAAACTATTACAGCCCAAAAGAAAAATCTATGTGATGCAGACCAAGGTGAGAGGAATCTTAAAATTCACAATGACATGAAAAATATTTAGCTTTTCTGCTGTAGCACATGATATTAAACACTAAAACATTTAACAATCAGTTCCTCTTTTAGTCAGTAAGCTGTCTGATCTGAGCTGAGTCGTCCCTCATTCTCAGTCTTGCATTACGTCTAATGCTACCATCTAAACTAAAACTGTATCTGCTATCCCTATCCTTTAATCTAATCACACCTTGTATTACAATGGCATTTTAATATTTATACATTAATCTCCTTCTTGTTGTGTACTCTGTGTCATGGTTCGTCTCTCACAAACTCCTTATTGCTAGTGATTTCACTGATGCCTTACCGATCATTTGTCTGCTACCTCTTCTGTAAAAAAATAAAAATAAAAAAAAATCAGCGTTTGGGATTTAACCTAACAAAGCACTGTCTAGTGATGTTTTTTAAGAACGAGAATTTTGTAGAGCTTCAAAAAACTCAATCCATCCCCTATATGGTGACTAGAATGAGTAACATCATCCGGTTGCAAAATAATTCTTTGACCCCCCCCCCCCCCATATGAAAGACGTAAACCACATTGCATCTTCATAGTCACATACTATACTAGCTACCCTTTTGGATTACTTTAAGCCTAGCCAGTTTTCCATTTTTGAAAATCAAACACTGCACCTTGAGTTTGTGAGGTAAACACCTTAACCATTACACCAACTTCCCTAAACATACGCAACTCTGAGGCTGTAGGGATTGAGGCTAGTTATATTTAAGGAGATGGTATAGTCTGGCACAATTTAGTGCATTTTTTCAGTGAAAGTGGTTCTGCAAGATGGTCTTTTGCAGACAGGGGTGATTACTGATACTACCCTTACCCTGTTGCAGTGCAAGTGGTCTGGAAGACCTCACAAAATACATAATGACCCCACTAGTACATGTGGTTTCATACCTAATAAAAGCAATGTGAGATAGGAGATGCTTTACTGATGCATTATATATATTTTAGTACCTACAGATGTTCTTGATTAGGACCATTACTGTAGATAGTCAAAATACATTTCTGGATAAGCTGGAGACAGGTGTCACTCCAGCAAGATCTCTTTATGTGTTGGATACCTCTAGGGGACTCACAGCTGCATTTTCCCATATTGATAATTGGAATAATCTCAGCTACAGAGATGAAGACATATGACAAGCTCAGTTTATGTTTTAGTAACTTGTGCATATAGAAAGAAAGCTCACTAGTTCACCAGCAAGCGTGCATTTTATGCAAATTATAAAAGTGATTTAAAGATCATCCAAGTGACTTTTACACTGACAACACTGTTGCTTCTCTATCCTTTGTATAAAAGCAGTATTTACAGCACACACAGCAGCTGTATTTCTGTATTCATAAACAATTTTAACTCCATCCTAAAGCTGTTTGAATAAGTGACTACATAATTATAATGAAGGATAGATTGTGAGCACATAGGAGGATGGAAATCACTGGATTCCAACAGGTATATAATATAATAAGTCAGAGTTTGAGAAGACACAAATTAAAAGCAGGAGAATAGATTTGTTGGGAAGATGGATATAAAGAGAAATATAGAAGTATCAATCAAGAAATCAAACAAGGGACAGATAGGGCAGTGAATAATTTTCTTCTAATAAAAAGTAAAAAGGGTACATAAATGGAGCAATGAGTATGTATATTCTGAGAAGTGGAACCATATAAAATAGAAAGGAATCTAAGAGAGTGAGAGGAGGCATTAGTGTAGTGAAAGACCTGAAAGTAGAGGTAGGTGGTGGTTTGGCTTCTTTTGCAGTAATTGGATAAACATATAGAGTAGGAGATGGAGAATGTCTCTTTCACAGAAGGCTCCATATGGAAATGCTCATGGAGAAGATGCAGGCAGGCTCAGAAAAGAAGGATGTAAGATGAAAAGTAAAGGGAAGTGTAAAGGGAGAAGCCAATGGAAGAGTGTTGGCCATGATGAAATTCTTGAATACGGTGAATCAAGTTGGAGATGATTATGCCAGATTAGTGTACCGATAAGTACACTCGTAAGGGTACAAAAAAAAGTATGAGCTCGGACATCATACTGTTGGTCATGTGATATGACAAACGTAGACCAATTACACATGTGGTAGACATGTTAAGAAATTAACAGTTATGGGAAACTACTGGAAAATCTGGAATGAGATATTTCAGAGATAGAGCCTATATTCATGGCAGTCTTGTCTGTCTGGAGTTGAAACTACAAGTAGGAAATGACCTAAAAAAGAACATTTGGAATTAAGTTTAGCAGTGATGGAAGTTAAGTAAAAAAGAAAAAAAAAACAAGAACATGGACAGAAGAGAACATAATGGAATACATAACAAGAAGGTGAAAATATGGTGGGACTAGGGAATAGGAACTGGACAGATGGATGATTTCAGAACTGTTTCCTTCTTGCACCCCCCCCCCTCCTGAGATCAGTTTGGGACAAGTTCTTTTGGGACTTTCAAAAATTAAAACCATATCCTCTGGATGTCTGCTGAGAAGTGTAAAGTCCTACTTAGCAAAACTCCTCAATCAGCCTTTCAGTTTCTCCATTAGTTGTGCTGCAGAGTAGTGCAAAATGGAAGTTGTTGTGCATTTGCATAATGGTGGTCCCTCTACCCAGGCAATTACAGGTCTATCGTCTTGCTAGCATTATTTGCAAGACTTTGGAAAGTATTGTAGCTGAGCAAAAGACTGGGCTTTAAGACTATCCATATAGGACAACATGTTTATGCCCTGATTTCTCCTGGTAAGGATCCTTTATGGGCATTGCAACTGTTGCATATTTCTAGTCAGATACATGCTGAAAGGGGGGATTATACTCAATGATAAGTCTAATAGGGGCTGAATAATGTGTTACTTTGGCTTCCTTGGACGTGGATGCCAGGCCATAAGTTCAGTCTCAGAAATTGGTTGAGTTGGAGCTGGTATAATGATTAAGGTGTTTACCTCACAGACATGAACTACGTACTGGCCCAATGAAATACTGTTCCCACTCTCCAAAATACATGACAAATGTGTCCATAAGCAACTCATGAACTTCTTGCTGCAAGAAAACCTACTAAATCCCACCCAACATGGTTTCTGTCTTTATCACAGTATTACCTCTGCCCTCATCTCTTTTACACACTATATCTCTCTTGTGAGAAATAACAACACATTTGTTTCCTGTCTCTTTCTTGACCTTTCTAAAGCATTTGACACAGTCTCATATCCCATACTTCTCTATAGACTTGCCAGTCTCAGTCTTTCCTGTTCATCCATCTCTTGGTTTTCTAAACATCTCTCCAATAGATAACAATCTGTTAAATGGATCTCCTCACTGTCTCTCTTTCTCCCAGTCAAGATGGAAGTACCCCAAAGGTCAATTCTTGTCTTCCTATTGTTTAACACCTTCACTAACAACCTCTTCATGTCCTGTCCTAACTCTTCTCTCATACACATACACTGATGACTCCACAATCATCACAACCTCTTATTGCCTCTCAGATTTCCACACCCTTACACAAAACTCTTTCAACTCTATAGAACACTGGCTCACCAATAACAATCCTATTCTAAATCCCAGTAAAACCCTTATACATTTTACACCTACATTCACCATCACTTCTCTTAACAACACAGTTATAAATGATGAAACTCACACCAAACTACTTGGAGTTATCATTGATGATCAACTCAAATTTGACCTGCATGTCTACCATTGCATAAAAAAAATACATAAAAAACTTGGCTTATTACACCAAAATAAAAAAATCCTTGCAACAGATTCTAGACTCTCTCTTTCCTGTGTTTACCTTCTCCCTAATCTTCTCTACTGTTCTCAAATCTTACACCTACAATCCTACCTGCTTATTAAACTTAAACCCACCTACAACAAAATAGCAAGGTTTGCAACAAACTAGACCCCTAACTCAAACCACTGCCAGTCACTCAAAGCTCTAAACTGGTTAGAATTCCCCTACCAAGTCTTCCTCTCACAACTTTAAATCATTCATTTCATTCTTAATAAACCTTCCTCTTGTCCTGGTATCTCCTCTCTCATCTGTCTATATACTCTGCCTAGAACACTTAGGAACTCTAATCTTCAACACTTGGAAATATGTAAGCCCAAACAATCTGTAGGCCAAAATCTTTATAGCTACTGTCCCGCCCTATCTTGGAATACACTTCCTTTAACCATCTGAAAAAATACTGCATGCACATGGATTCAAAAAGCCCTAAAAAATACCTGTTCATCAACTGGATATGTCACTGTAAAAACCCACCTTACAATGTTGCACCCCAACACCCACCCTCTCCTCTTCACTCGTTGCCATCTCGTACTTCTTCCCTTTTGGCCTCCTCTTTCCTTTCTTTTAATCGACCTCCTTATTCTTACTGCTATACTCTTCTTTATCACCCAACTGTTACACTAACTCTCCTTCCAACCTCACTTTTAACAACTAATCCTTTCTCTTGTTTCTATTTTTGATGAATTAAAATAGTAACTTGTAAATTTGTTAATTGTTTTCTTGTAATCTGTAAGTAGTTAGACTGTTGCTTCATTTGCTATATTTTTCTGTACATTGACATCTTATGCATCCTTTTGTTTCCATTCATTAATCCACTCTTCATAATTTCTTTCTTTTCTGTAACAAAAGTTATTTTTGTATAAATTTGTTTATCTATGCTATATCATTTGATGTAAAGTCTACTGTTGTGAACTCTACTGTTGTAACCTAATTGTGCTTATTTGGAGATTTTCTCCCCAGGCCTCTGCTGTAAAAGGGCTTTTCCTCAGCTGGACATTCCTGCTAAACAAATGTCAAATAAATAAATAAATAAATAAGGTACATGGTTAAATTCTTACCTTTTATTCCAAGACACCACCTTCACTGAGCAGATTTAAGGAGAAACCAGTGGAGAGGGAAACATCTGTTCAGTTGCCATAAGAAGATACTTTGGAGCCTTCTACAGAAAACCAATACAAACGTTCAGTTGGAGTTGCACAGCAAGGGAAGAAATAAGAAACTGTGGCAACTCTGACACAATCAATAATATGGAGTGATAGGCCAGTGAGTTCCCATATGAAAGAGCAATGGATGGCACAGGATGAAACTGAAGAGAATGTGGCACAGGAAGATGCTCTGGAATTTTCTATAGAATGCCCACAGGAAATGGAGAACAAAAAATTTGCCCTCAGTTTAGAAGAAAATGATCTAAGAGAAGAGTTGCTTGATTTAATAGAGATGGACAGATATATTAAGATCAATAAAAGAAATAGACTATAGAAAGTCAATAAAACCCAAAAAGTTAGAAGTTTGATAAAACAAATGAACGCAACAATAAAGCCTGTTCACAGAGATTCATGCAATATAACAGAAGTAAATAGGATATATTACTGTGCAGCTAAATTAATAACAGATAACGTCTTACCACAAAAACACATGGCAGTAAGGGAAAGGAAGGGGAGAAATCAAATGCCAACTGTTAGAGTATAGAAGTGGCAACAGATCAACAAAAATACTCAGAAGGATAGGTGTGATAAAAGCAATGCACAGTATCAGAACAGATCAGGATCTAATGTGTACTCTCACAAATAATAAACTAAAAATATCAACACTGGCAGAAAAAATGTAGAAGACATGCAGGTAAATATAAAGGTAAAGTGCAAAATTAGCAATTTATTGATGACACAAAAAAGTTTTATACAGCATTGGGAAACAAGGCAAAATGAATTGAAATACCACCAAAAAAAGAAGAAATAGATACATTTTGGAGAAATATCTATGAGTATATTGTGAAGATAACAAAGGTGCTAAATGGAGAGAGGAAGTAAACTAAAGAATAAGAAGCTCAAATGTACATCATATGAAATGAGATGAAGTAATGGCAAGATAGACTGAAACAAAGTTAAGAAAACTCTTAACAGAAAACCCCTGGCACAGACGTAGTACCTGGCTAAAAGTATTAATATCTTTACATGAAGACTTAGCCATGAGTATGAACTATTAGAATGTTTACCCCGAACAGACATCAACCTGGTTAATAACAGGAAAAATGATGCTCCTACTTAAGAGCAAACCAGCAAGCTATCCTAAAAACTATAGATCGATGACTTGCCTTCAGATGATGTACAAACTATATACTGGAACTGATGCTGACAGAGTTTATAGTCACTTAGAAGAAAATTTAATCATGGCAATAGAACTAAAGGGTAACAAAAGAAAGTCATATGGAACAAAGGATCATTTGTTGTTAAATAAAATCATAATGGAAAACTTAAAAAGACCACTTCTGTGGCTCTGCTCGACAGGGGCACAGGAAAATAATTTTCTTGGGTGGCAAAAGCCAGGGTACATTTTTGGCTAGGCTTATATAGGCCCTAGGGCCAATACCCTAGTACCTACCTATGAACCTATGAACCTATAAAAAGCATTTGACAGTATCCCACATTCATGGATAAAAAGAGTGGTTAAAAATATATAAGATACACACTACACTGATTGATTATATTACAGCGACCATGAAACTGTGGCAAACCACGTTGCAGTTAAGCCATGATAAAGGACAATGTATTACTCCGGGGATAAAAATTCAAAGGGGGATGTTCCAGGGTGACTCTGTCACTGCTTCTCTCTTGTCTTGCCCTTAACCCATTAAGCTGTCTACTTAACAGATTAGGTCACAGCTACAATTTGACCCCCAGAAAATAGCAAAGTATAAATACTTTTCATCCTCTTTTTGTGGATGACTTAAAACTGTATAGTTCATTAGATGAGGAACTGAAAGCACAACTGCAAGTGGCCAAAACCTTTTCAGTTGATGTAAGAATATCATTTGGTCTTTATAAGTGTCCAAAAGCAACCTTTAAAGCAGGAAAGCTGCAGCACCAAGAAAACATCATTTTGGGACAGGAATGTGATATAAAAGAACTTGAGCAAGAGGGAGTGTATAAATATTTGGAAACTGAAGAAGGATCAACAATAAAACATGAAGAAATATGAATAAAACTTAGTAAGGAATATTTTAGAAGACTAAAATTAAAACTGAAAACAGTATTGATATCTGGGAACAATGTCCAAGCTACAATTTGCCATTCCTGTCTTAACTTACAATTTTGGAATGACTGACTCGCCCAAAAAGGTGTTGGATCAGTTAGACAATAAAACAAGAAGGATGCTTCATGGTTATCAAGTGGTTTATAAAAATCAGTTTATACAAAGATTATATATTTCTCCTTCTGAAAGAGGTATTGGCCTCTTCAAAACTGATTACATATAAAGATCTACAATTGTAGGACTGCATACATATTTGCTGACCTCATGAGACCCAAACGTAGTGCAAGTTTTAAAATAGGAGAATAAGTCTAAGATTATTTCCCTGCTTAATTTAGCAGAAGCATTCCGGTGTCACGTGAGAATGGAAATCAAACCAGAAGTAGATAAGAATCAGGCAGCAACTGAATGTGACAAAACTAAAAGAAAGAATATAAGATGAAGGATCAAATGAGAAGGCAAGAAATGTTGAAAATGCATAAATATGGTTATAAGTATAGAGAACTCTTGGAACAGCCTCATGTTTATCAGGATCAAATGCAGGAATGGTTAAGGTAAGGTGAATTTAAACCAAAAGTGAAAGGTTAATATTGGCAGCCTAAGAAAGTGGACTATGTGCACATTGGTTTACAAAGTCCATTGAACATGTGGGAGAAACAGACAAATATAGGTTTTATAAAACAGAATTGGAAACAGTCGCACATCTTGTTGCTGGTTGTGATATACTAATGGCAGAAGGACAGTATACTGAATGCTGTAATAATGTGGCAAGACTGTTGCATTGGGAATTGAGTAAACATTATAATATAGAAGTAGTTGAAAATCACTGGAAACATGAGCCACAAATTATTATAGAAAACTATGGAGTTCATATCACATGGGATCATCCATTTCCAGCAGTTAAAAAAAAAAGCAGATACAAGATAACCAGATATAGTGGTCCACGAAAAGAAGACAAGAGTAGCATTGGTCAATGAAATTGCTACACCCAGTGACTACAGAGTCTTGCATACAGAGAGGCACAAAGTCATAAAATATCAGGATTTGCAGGAAGAAATAAGGGCACCATGGAAGAAGGATAACTGGACAGTTCCAACAGTAGTAGGAACAACAGGTCTTATAAAATGAATTTACAATTGTACTTAGATATGTTACCAATACATGTAACTCCATACGAATTGCAGAAAAAGTAATTACTGGGCTCATTGCAGGTGCTGTGATGAGCACTGCTGGCTAACATCAAAGATCGAAACAATATTCATTTCATGAACTTTAATCATACTTTGACTTAGGAATGAGGTCCATTCCCCTTATGATACTAGAAACCCAAAAGACTTGGAGAAATTAAAAAGGGAGCAGAATGGCAGAGCAAATTTTCTGGCTGACAAACTGAGCTCAGACATCACCCCCACTCCATCCCCTGCCTCCCAAGATGGCATACCTATTATCATATCACCCCCACATTTAACATGTAGCAGGTCCTGGTTATGCTTGCTAAGGTCAAAAACACAATCTAAATGGTCCATGACAATACACAGAGATGCCTCCTAGCTTGCTTGAATCATGACCTTTTAGGACCACTTGAGACCCTTTCAACTATATCCTCAAAGCAGGCTTTGTACCATGAGAATGGAGGACTGCAGTGGTTATCCCACTTCAAAGGGTGGACTATCAACCAACCCCACAAACTACAAGCAGATTAGTAGGACTTGTCTGATATGCAAAGCCATGGAACAAGTTATCATGGAAATGATCAACAAAGACATTGGCAATCTTCAGACAGTAGCTCCAACCCAGTTTGGCTTTGTCAAGGGAATGGCATGCTTACTAAACCTAGTGGACTTCTTTGAGAAGGTCATCAAGGCAATGGATGAGGGGAAATTGGTGCATACCACCTACATGGACTAGGCTAATGTTTTTGATACAATATCAGGTATAGTTGACAAACTCACTGAATATAAACCCCTACATGGTTCACTGAATTGTGATCTGGCTCACAAACAGAGACAGGGACAAGGATGTCAGGATTGTTGAAACCACCTTCACTAAGAGACTGGTCACCAGTGAGGTACCTGAGGGCTCCATGCTGAGACCGCTCCTATTTAGCATCTACTTCTCAGAGGTAAAGACTAATGGCAAGGGCCTTTGGCTGACCAAGTTCATAGATGACTGAAAATTGGGAGCTATCTCAGATTCCCCCATGAAACAAACATTTAAAAGAGGGTCTAACACAAAAATTAGATTTGGACCCATATCTGACAAACAGATATTTCACATGCTAGCACATTAGCAAATAATGCCACGGAAGACGTTATCATAAGGTCAAACTTGCAAACAAATTTCCAGGGAATGTTAGAGCACTGGGGAAAATGTTATACTATGAACAATGTTCACAACATGTAACAAAAATGGATCTCCCCCCAAATGGATTGGCAATGTCTACACAAAGAGTCTATATTATATAAGCGAACGCAATGAATTGCGAACGCGATATAATCGACCCACAATCCCTGAAAACCCAAAATGTTGAACACATGGATCAGTGTGTTTTTCCCAGGGAAAAAAATTGCTGATCTGTAAAAAAAAATAAATAAATCAAAACACCAAATAAAAGGGGGGGGGGGGTTGTGCCCCCCCCCACTTAAATATACCAACCCTGAGATCGCACCACAGTGGTGGAAATGGCAAAGTCCCAAAAACGGCCCAGTGATTTTTTTTCCCTGGGAAAAAATTGCTTTTCTATGCTTTCGGTATTTTGCCATTTCACGTAATGACATTCAACTAAACAGTGTTCGCAATTCATTGCTTTCGCTAAAATAATAGGGACCCTTCACAAACTCTTAACTACAAAGACACTTAGAAATTGTGGCAATGCAACTATTAATGTCACTTTGTCACTATTGCCTAATGTCTCATATCAGCAGACATTGCAATTGCATGACAGAAGCTGTGTTCTTGTGCATTGAAAGGATTTTATACCACAAACAGATGATTTGCTTAGGTGTGACAACTCTTTATGCTCATGTATGTCCTGTGATAATGTCACCAGAACAAGACTGACCTTACTGTAGGTCCCAATTGCATTGTATCTGGGTAATACTGAAAATGTGAGTATTACTGACTAGTGAGCAACAATAAAGGAATCAATACCCTCTAATGGATTGCCAGATTACACAGTAATGATAAGATGAAACTTGTGCATACTATGCTACCCCTTTTACCTAAAATGCATTGCACCTACTTACTGCAAGGTATGAATTGTTTATGACACTGCTGTGACATACACCCCAATACACATCAAATTTTAGGTATGTCTTAGGACAAGCTGAAGTTTCTCATGACTTTTTTGTCAACTAGACGGTGCTAGATGAATTGCTTAAATTTACTAAACAGCACTTAATACAGCTCTGTGTCATGGTCCTCATTTAATTTTACATATATCAGTTTTATTGCAGTAAATAGTTATATGTTCTTATGCTTTAAATTTAAATAGTTATGAAATAAGTTAGTTGTATGTACATTTATATGATTTTTTGCATTACAAATTTTTAATTGGATACCTTGTAACATTGATTGGTTAATTAGGACAAAGCTCAAATTATAAAAGGGGCTTTGTATTGTATCAGCCCATATCTGAGGAAGTAATAGAAACAAAAACGTATTGTGTGACGTTAATATAGTTTGTGCTTCATGCTTATTAAACTCTGGTTTGCTTTGCAAGTACCGTTCTGTGCTTTATTGTTTTACCTTTCTTGGTCATCGTTTTAATTTATTAGTTTTGGCTTGGTTACCTGGTGATTCTCATTGTTATTGTTTGGAAGTCGTTTTTGTATCATGGAAGGTGAAATGAGCATGGACGGAGATGGAAGGATTAACAAGGAAGCGATTGGCCAAACTAGGAAACTGATTGGCCAATTATCTCAACTGATTGACCTCCTAACTCCGTTGAGCCAATCGATGGCAGAGTGTGTCAGCAGGGCTTTTGAGGGGAGGAACCAGGAAATAAATGGTCGGCAGAAGCAGCGTGAAGATGTGTGTAATGGTGAGGCCTCTTCTACAAGCAATCATTGCTTGAATGGCACGAACTTCCGAAATACACCAAGGATTTTATTAGCATTAGAAGAGATAAACAATCATGGTGTTGGAGGTGAACCCTTGGATGTACCACGGCCAGCGAGTTCGCCACCTAATATGGGACAGAGTGAAACTACAATGGACTTTCGTAACTGGCTCCAGGTTAGTTTTACGGCAGACTTTAAAATTAAAACTGTTAGACCTGAGCCAGTCTCGGAGAGATATAGAGCAAAACTGTTTAGGTCTGAGAAATTGCTATACAAATTTAAATTGCTGGACATTGAAAATACATACGTAGCAGAATGTATTTCTGAGAGTATAGTCCCTAAAGGACTAAGAATTTTTAAATTTCCTAATAATGTTGTGCCTGGAAGCAATATGTATAAAGAGCTTATATAGATTTACAATAGATGTGGGCTTGATGTGCTTACATGTATGATAGTAGAAAATAACAGGGTAAAGGGTGAATTATTAAAAGAAGTTGAAGTTTTAAATGAATTCATAAAAAGTTATCTGATTTACACGATTCCTGAGGGAAAAAAAAAGTATAATAATATCAGAAGTGAGATAGATGGACAGTGTAATGAACTTATTAAATGTAAAATTAAAAAGCTTGAAAGAGATATGAATGATTACAAAAATGATAGTGCTTATCCCAAACCCAAAACAGGTGGGAGATACTGTGAATTGAGGAACATGGAAGTGGAAATGGGGAATGAGAATGTGAGGGTTGGGGAACGAGTGGCGGATTTAGATGATTTTGTGGATGATTTGGGGGTTGACCAACCGTTAAGATCTGAGAGATTAAAAAACAGGGATGGTTACCAAAACCAAAAACAACAAAACTCAAATTTTCGGGGGGAAACAAGAAGGGGGAGGATGAGGTACTGAGGATTAGCAGTACTAACCACCCCGACTTAGAAGTAGTAGAATGTGTTCAAGACAATACTAATCCTTTTAAATTCACTAAAAATGATTTTAGTATTTATAATTTTAGTCATGGGATTTTAACAAATGAGCACTTTAGTTTGTTTAGCAAAGGCATTATGTTTATTCCATGGAATAAAGGAAACCTTGCTAGAACCTTAATGGATATTAAAGAGTTCACAAGGAAAATTAATTTCCAAACTATTTTTAGCCAAAACAATAATTATGAACTGACGAGATTGGTCAGGAAAAGTGTATATAAGCCTCCCTCCCTCCTCAAATAAAAAACTTGGAAAATTTAATAGAAGGAGGGATCAGGAATTGTTTCAAAAAGGTTAAACACAAGAGTAACCTGGACCAACTTGAAAGTAAGATTTTAAATGAACTCAGGGGTGACAAAAACCTAAGAATTATGAAACCGGACAAGGGAGGGGGAATAGTTTTCATGGATAGTATGAATTATGAGGCCAAAATGAATGAAATTTTAAGGGATCCCAACAAATATTCGAGTGTGTCTATAAATGAAATGAACATAGCTTATAGACGTATAGACATTGTTATAGAAGATTTATTGGTAGAAGGCTTAACAGATAGTAAAACACTTGGGTTTTTAAAGTGGAAAAGCCTAGAATACCTACTATGTTCAGGATTCCGAAAATACATAAGGATGAGTTAACACCCCCCCCCTTGTATCCCATTGTCTTGGCTGAAGGATCAAAAACCTTGCCACTTGCCAAGTTTGTTGATGCAAAATTAAAGGCAATATGGGTCAAGAGGTGTAATATATTAAAGGACTCATGGGACTTTTTAAGAGGTTTAAAGCAAGTTTTATGGAGTGAGGATCTGACATTTTTGACTATAGACGTAGTTGACTTGATTTCTAGTATACCTCATGAGCAAGGATTAAGATTACTGGAAGAGATAGTCTTTGAAGACAACACTTTAAGTTACAATGAATGTATGGTTATTATGCAGTTAATTGACTTGGTCTTAAAATACAATTTTATTTATTTCAAGGGAGAATATTTTCACCAGATAAAGGGAGTAGCAATGGAGGCCGCCATGTCAACCTGGTATTGGCCAAGTGAGAAATTTGTCTTACAATCTGAATACAATAAGTGTTGGATTCAATACAAGAGATTCTTGGACAATATTTGTATCCTCTGGGTTGCACCTGCTGATGAAGTTTTATTATTTATTAAGTTTTTAAATGAAAGCACTGATTTTTTAGAATTTACTTTTAAGTTGAGTGAAGATACTCTACAATTCCTGGATATTGAAATTTACAAAAAAGATAATACATTTCATTCAAAGGATTTTAGGAAAAAGACATATTCTAATTCCTATTTAAGTGCCCATCCCATGTATTATAAGAGAAACATTGTTAAAGGCCAGTACATTAGGTCATGTAGAATGATTTTGAATGATGATGACTTCATTAAGGAAATGAACGTTCTCAAGAATATGTTTAAAAACAGGAGCTATCCTGACTGGTTATTAGAAAACACTGAGACTGAAGTGCTAGAAGGTAGGAGGGGGAAATTTAATACAATTCTTGGAATAGAAATTTTTGAGAATGGGGTAAATGCAAGAAATATAGAGGAAAATTTTTGTAAAGCCTTGGTGCTAGAATACAATGCCAGTTCGAAAATAGTGAGGGATGTTGTAGAAAATGAATGAAATAGATGTATAGTCTTCACTGATTTGGACAATGTTTCGAAAGATAAGTTGAGGGTAGTTTATAAGAACTCAAGTAACCTGAAAAAGTTGTTGGAAAGCAATCAGAATATGTGGCATTCTAATGGTAAAACTAAAAAGGAACATTTAAATGTGGTCATTGTTCGCAGTGTACATATGTTATCAACAAAGAAGAAGTCTTTATAGAAAGTAGAAACATAAGGTTAGAAGGAAGGGATTACACCAGTTGTGATTCTAAAGGCCTGGTATACCTGGCATTGTGCTAGGTATGCCAGGCTTTTTATGTTGGGAAAACAGAACGGAAATTGAAAAGGAGAATCTATGAGCATACGTATGCTATTCAAGCCAGAAAGGAAGCAAATGCACTTTATAAACATATGAAGGAATGTTCGGTAGCACATTTTGTATTTTATGTCATTGACAGAGTGAACATTGATAGAAGGGGTGGACTTTGGGAGGAAAAAAATGAATATAGAGAGCTATATTGGCAATTAACTCTGGAGGAGAATAAAGTTCCAGGTCTCAGTGAAAATATTTCCATAGCCCCCCTTTTGAAAATGAGATCTGCAAAGCTGTAGCATATGGCCACATAATGTTCTCAAATTTTTTCTTAAATGTTTTTAAAAGTGTTCAAATGGTTTTAAAATGTTTTATGTATTTTAATTTTATTGTTATTATTCAATATTAGGATATTTTACATATATAATATAATAAAATTTGATTTTAATACACATCAAATTTTAGGTATGTCTTAGGACAAGCTGAAGTTTCTCATGAATTTTTTGTCCACTAGATGGTGCTAGATTAATTGCTTAAATTTGCTAAACAGCACTTTAATACAGCTCTGTGTCATGGTCCTCATTTAATTTTACTTATATCAGTTTTATTGCAATTAATAGCTATATGCTCTTATGCTTTAATTTTAAATAGTTATGAAATAAGTTACTTGTATGTACATTTATATGATTTTTTTGCATTACATCCGTGGTGGTGCAGCAGTAGCATTGTTGCCTCACAGCAAGAGGTTCTCCCATTCGATTCTCGGCTGGAGTGCGGGGAGTGCCTTCTGTGTGGAGTCTGCATGTCCTCCCAGTGGTTGGGTGGGCGTTCGAAAGACATGCGTAAATGGGCGTGCCTTCGTTGAAGGTTGAAAATTCAAGCTGGCACCTCGGCGTTCGTGAAAATCTACTGCCAATCATTAGCGGACTGGAGTTCCGCTGTGGCGACCCCTAACCGGGAAAAGCCGAAAGACAAACAACAACACAAATTTTTAATTGGATACCTTGTAACATTGATTGTTTAATTAAGACAGAGCTCACATTATAAAAGGGACTTTGTATTGTATCAGTCCATATGTGAAGAAGTAATATGAATGAAAACGTATTGTATGACATTAATGCAGTTTGTGCTTCGGGCTTATTAAACTCTGGTTTGCTTTGCAAGTACCGTTCTGTGCTTTATTGTTTTACCTTTCTTGGTCATTGTTTTAATTTATACACCCCATTGTATTTGAACCCCTGCCTGCCTGTCTCATGACCTGTACATTTACAACTGATACAACAGAAGAAGTATTTCAACAGTTATCAGAGAGCAGAGACTTGAAGCACAGTGTGTATCAATAAAATAGTGCATGGCTAAAAGGGACTACAGCACTTATTGGCTCTACCTGTCAAATCCAAGTAGAATACCAAACATCAGTTCACATTTTAAGTCATCACTGCATGTTACACATTGCTTTTCAGCACTGCTACGATGTACATCTCAGTTGATTTGAACTTCTGTCTGCCTAATTCATATTGTCATGACCAGTGTACTAGGTAACGATGCTACAGAAAAAGTCATAGAGCAATTTTAAGAAACCACATATTTGAACAGAGTGTTTCAGCTATGTGGGAGACTGCAAAATGAGCAGTATTAAACAGACACCAGTAATAAGTGGATCACAGCCCTCTACATACCTTTCTGACTATTTAAACATCACATCAGGTGTCCTTTGAGTCATGGCAGCTGTTACAGTAAAACTAGTACATGTTTACTTATGCCTATATCAGTATTGCTTTCTGTCACACATTGATGATAAGATCACTCAAATTATGGTCAGGATATCATTAGCTTGAATGAAGGATTTTTCTTCAGTATTTGCCATAGTAATTGAACTATCAGTCACCGATTCCTAATTATGAATAGTGAAGCTGCTCTCTGCTAACCATTATGTCACATTAGACATATAAACAGTAATTTGTTGTTACTTTAAAAATTATTTTCCATATGTATGATGTGATAAATGTGTTGCTTAAGCTGAACTGTCAATGTAGGAAATGATATATATGTATCTAAAAGTGATGCAAAGTACACAGTAGTAGAATGGAAACCACACTTGAATATGTGATTTGTACCACATCAATGCAATATCATGTGAAGACACAGATAATCATATAACGCATGTGTCTGACAACTCACAGTTGAAGGCACTGCTAGAAAGGGAAAGTACAAATGTTGTGAAATATGGATTGAGTAAGATGCAAGTGGTTGACAGGGAAAGATAAAACTCAATGGATTGTTACCCATGCCTTTCACAGTTATAGTCTCCATAGCAGTGCATTTTCCATGGATGCAACTAAGGCTGTCTGTATGGGATCATCAGTGAGACAGCAGAAAAATCTATAGCATTTGCAAACTGATCTCAATCAAAAAAATCAAATGAATTTCAACACCTTATTTTTTATATCAGACTAGAAAATGTTATAGGTATACTAGCTGAATGGAAAAGAGTTGCAGACTATGAAAAAATGTGAAATAACATACGACCCTCAGTGGATTAGAACACTGCACCAAAAAAGGATTTGTCACATCACTTATATGTTAAGCCATGAAAGCAGCAACAGAGAACAGGCTCACCTTACCTTATTTTAATTATATCACAGTTGCTTCCTAAAGTCTAAAAGTGCTAAGCTCTGGTACATGATCGATGTCCAAATCATGGTGCAAAGGATTCTCTTTGCTTTTGTCATTGGATGAAAGCTAGCATTACCCTCTTTTCAGCAATGCCCAGGAACACTGCTTAAAGCCAACTGTCATGCAACAGATGAGCTCAGAAGTATCTAGTTTTGTTTATAAGCGATTCATGGCCATGTGTGTGGTGTGTTCATCTCATTTTGGACCAGATTAAAGGATGGAAATGGGAAGACAGAACAGAGATGACAATCGGCATGATGCAATGGGTAGACCAGCAGGACAACAACTCAGGAACGATCAGGAAAGAGGTAGAATATGACCAGACTCTAAACATCTTTTCATAGTAACAATGGTTATACTTTTTGGATTAAGACATCATAAATATTGTTGTAAAATAACCCCGTATGTTGTCTACCTAATCATACCACATCATTTCATACGTCACACATATAGGAATGTTGAGAGTTATATGTGGGACATAATTTTGTGTGGGACAGGTACCCTTTTT
Source organism: Protopterus annectens (assembly GCF_019279795.1). NCBI lineage: Eukaryota > Metazoa > Chordata > Ceratodontiformes > Protopteridae > Protopterus > Protopterus annectens. Next base: position 1,927,493,709 of record NC_056729.1, on the reverse strand, counting down.
TCTTTTGAGGGGAAACACTGGGGAAAGAAGTCAGGGATGTTATAGGTATGTAAGTGTGGGAGGTTAGGTAGCAGAAAAAGGCAGGCATGACTGACAGGAAGTGGGGTAACATGCTGAAGGAGGAGAAAGACATTAGTGAAGGAGATGTCAGATAAATAGAGGGAAGATAATGGTAAAGGATGGCTTGTATGACATAATAGGGTTGGTTATAGACACAAAAAGGAGAGAAGGCATTAGATATTGGGATAGGATGGCATGTTTGGAGATGCATAAACTGCCAGCTTAGACATAGTGGGAACTCACTCCTCACCCTGAGAGCTCTGACATCTGTGTCTTGTGCCTGTAACTGCAAGCAGTACTGGACAAGGAAGTAGTTCAATGAGATATTGGTGAATGGTCACGACACAACTGATGCAGATATTCCAACTCCAGATGGGTGAAAATTTTTTTCCACCTCCACTGGCACTGATTGTGGTTGGCATGAATGCACCATTGTCTGGGGCAAAGCTACCTGATTCAGGTGATGCAGTAGGGCAGGACATGTGGAACCAACTTTGGCAGGATGTGAGCCAGATGTGCTGAGTGACTCTATTGATTATAGTGGTGCTGCTGACAAGTGTGGGGGAAGACAGGCTGTGCTGGAATGATCAGTCCAGGTCTCTGTGCTGCTGCATATAATAGTAATAGAAGTGGTCTTGGGGTAAAGACATATAAAGCATAATCAAAATGGAATTCTTATGTATTTTAATTGTTACAATCTACAGCGAAGGATAATATTTTCCTCATAAGATATATGGAAGTATCTTAGGAGCTTAGCTATGTTGTTTGCAGTGCTAGAGATATACGGAATACATATTAAATATGTGAATGGTTCCATGCATTGGTAGGGTGTAAGGTTGGGTAAACCATGTTATGCTTACAGTATGGAGGTGGGGACTAGGCCCTAACTTCACCTTCCCATCAATCAAGGAGGTCAGAATCTCTGAACTTAATGTCACTATAACTGGAATGGCCAGTAGCACTGGTGACAGCCTTGGCCAAAGTATTCCAGGGATTAACCTTGGACTGAGACCCAGAATAGTCAATCTGAAGAAGCCCATGGCTGTATTTCTTCACTGGGAGATTAAGAAATATTTTGCTCTCCTCCTCACACCACCTCTGTGCTCAAAAAGGGGCATTACCTTTTCTTTCTCCAGCCATAAGATTCTCCTTCAAAGATGTCAGGAAAAATGGCACTGAACTGGTGACCAACGCACATCCTATATTTCCCATCCTTCATGCAATTATGACAACTGAGGATTGCATTTCCATGGTGAATGACAAAAGAAATATAACAGACGTACTTAGCTAACTGCCCCTGTGGGCCACTTTAAGCCTAGCCAATTACCTCATATGAGAATCAAACCCTGCACCTTGTGTCTGCAAGATAAACACCTTAATCATTATGCTATCCTCCCACCCTACTTCAGGGTTATGGCTCCAGTAAACCTGTAAGGTTTTTAGCATGGCAGTCCTCCTTCCATCTGTTTGCTGCTGGGAGTACATGCTCAACAGCAACCCCAGTTTAAGAATGTTAATCATAGGATATCAATTCAATTTAATTTGACAGGTTTGTCTTCCAGAGCATATACATATGAAACAATTCACAGATGGCCACTATTCACATTGCAGCAACTTACTCATTAAGGGATTTTAAACTCTGCCCACTTATTCTGATGACCTGCTTACTATCTACAGACTCCACAAAAAAACTTTTATCAAGCTTGTTGGCAGAGAACGTGGCAACAATATGGAGCAATGTGAATTGAGCAATGTTAAACAGAATTAAGTAATCAGGGGATACAAACCGTCCACATACCTTAATGTGAAATTATATATCACATCTGAAGTATGAGCCATTCAGGGTGTAAGAGTTCTAATAACTGTGCCAACTTGTTATACAATTAATACTTTCTGGAGTGCCTCAGGTTTAACCTTATTCGTGTGGTAGTCAAAATAGTGTTGCTCAGATTGTATCATAAAGAGGAGAACTGTATTTTATTGTTATCATCACACTAAGGACTAAGAATTTACTTTTGTAAGAGAAAAGTACTGCAGAATAATTACTCCTAAACAACAGGAGTCAGGCAATGTTCAGGTATATGTTACTTGTTATACCTGCATCTTTGTCAGTGTCTGCATTTAGATATGCTGTGTACTTGTAGGAAATACAAATGACTGTTTCATTTTTTTCTTTAGTTTACCTGAATTTTTATAAGCTGTCTGCAGGGTACATTGACTCCCATGTGCATTGGCTGTAGTAGTATGTCAGCACATTAAACATGCTTGTTGTGAATGTGTAATGATGGTCACCTTCAAGTGTGGGTGTACAGGATAACTAGTCTGATGGTTTGTTGTGTCAGTGTGTATATTGTAACCATTTCATTTGAGAGGTTTTGTGCCTGATAACATGACAGTCATGCTCCTGTTAATCTTTTGCATGAATTAGGACTAATGGAAATGCCTAGGATTTTGGTGGTGTTTTTTTTTTCTTGATGCACCTAGGAACCCCTTGACTTGTATACCTATTAGCAGCATTTCCATAATGTTAAAAGTACTATCATAATACAACCATGGCTGCTAATTTCAATGTTTTCCATATCAAAGGGAATATGCCTGAGACACAAACATCTGTCTATAAGCAGATGCAGCCACAAACCTCAGTTTACTGATGCTGAGAATGCAGTGGTACTGCAGGCACGCCATCTCCATGATAGATGGATTATCACTTTGTGAAGTGCCAAAAGGCCCCTCTGTGTCTGTAACTGGTGCCAGGTTGTTCACAATGTAAATACTGTGGATGGCTAGACCCACAAGTATGCTACGGTGTGTTGGAACGTTTGCAATGCCTCCAGCAGAGCGGAGGCCTTGGCAGGGGAAAAGAGGACTACTGATGGTAGTTGGTCTACTGTACCACCCCTTACAGAGATGATGGAGTTATTGGCCTTGCTCAAAAGCAGTACCAACTGCACAGAGCTCTGCAGCACTCTGCTGGACGTCATGGTGGAGATGGACGGTGCCCCAAAGGATTTCAAATGGTGATACTGCAGGTATGCAGTTGTGCCTTTACTATGTCCCTCATTTTCAGCCTTTAGTTAAATTACATGCGCTTTTTGTTGTAAAAAAGAATTTCATTCATTTGGCACCATTTCTTTTCAATTGCATTGCTCATTTTAGTTAAATTTTTGTTTTTTCCTTGCAAATTTCATTTCATCTTGGGGATTTGAATAATTCAACTTTTCAAATATCTCCTTATGTTCTAGTGGTAGATTTGTTTTGTTGCACTGTGCATTTCATTTGTTTCAACTCAGTGGTTGTACAGTGAAGCTGCAGTTTATCATAGTAACAAAAAGACTCACATGTTCATCCACATACATGTTCCAATACACGCGCGCGTGCGAGTGCGCACACACACACACACACACACACACACACACACACACACACACACACACACACACACACACACACACACACACACACACACACACACACACACACACACACACACGCGGACACACGGACACACACATACACATATATTATGTAACTTTATTCATGTTCCTACAGATATGTCCACAGACTGCACCATGACTGCAACAGTAGTGAATGGGTGACTACTATGTCTGACTGTGCTCATTTTTTCCCTCCAACAGTGTAACTTTACATGGCTGAATGATACTCTAAATCACTCAGCAATATACATCTTGATCTGCTGGCATTTCCATGGGAGATGGCTGATTATCTTTTGCCACTTTCCCTGACTGCTGCACTATCATACAGCTTGGTCCAAGAGACCATGCTTTGTGCTGAAGTCCCTGCTAGTGGGAAACCTCAGGTTTAGGATGGTCTAAGAATCAGATAGACTTACTTTAATAGGCAAACTGCTAATTTCCCACCTTGCTAAACTTTTCTGAATCCCAGCCTTTGTCATTGCATAATCTTGTAGTACTGATCTTTATATTTGGCTAGCCATTGCTATATATATATATATATGGATCTAGTACTTATGCTCGAATGCATAAATCACCAAACTGCTATTAACCGAACACTAACCACCGAATACACAGTAAAACGAAAACATATTCCACCTACTCACTAATCACTGAAAATAACACAACGGCAGATAACTGCAGCAAAACTCAAGTGAATCCTGTAGCGTAAACAAAAAACACACATCCCATGTACAAAGCTCAACACTCATGCTAACAAAGACATAATAAACACAGAATTCAGTTTACAAAGGCTTTACTTATGCGTTGCAAGTAGATAATGAAGTGTAACAAGACTGCCGATCATATTTGCAAGAGTGCCGGGGTCGCACTACGGTGGGGTTAAAGGAGAATTCCCTTTTCCCCACTGTAGCACGACCTCGGAGTGAGAATATAAAAGTAGGGGGTGTGGGGGCACAGACCCCACATGGCGGGTGCAGGGGGGCTTGCCCCCTGCATAAAAGAAGATTTAGTTGTTTTGTTACACTTCGTTATCTACAGGATTCACTTGAGTTTTGCTGCAGTTATCTGCCATTGTGTTATTTTCGGTGATTAGTGAGTCGGTGGAATACGTTTTCGTTTTACTGTGTATTCCGTGGTTAGTGTTCGGTTAATAGCAGCTCGGTGATTTATGAATTCGAGCATAAGTACTACATCCATATATATATATATATATATATATATATATATATATATATATATATATATATATTTACTATCAAATGTGGAAACTCAAAACATTTTTCTACATTTTGATTGAATTTGTTTTCCAAATTTGGTAATACAATATTACCAACATCAAAAGTCCATGTTACTGGTAACGTTTTTGCAGGGGGGGGGCAAGCCCTCCTGCACCACCATGTGGGAGGCTGCACCCCCCCCCCCATCCCCTGCATATTATATATTCCAGCTCTGAGATCAGACTACAGTGAAGAAAAGGTAAATTTCCTTATCTCCACTGTAGTACGATCTGTTATCAGAGCTTCAATCCTATATTAGCAAATGCACTGATGTGGATTTAAACATTTCCAGATCGGCATTACAAAGACTGGAAAAAACACATTTGACCATCCCAGTTTCGCGTAAGTGCTGTTCCACATTTTGATAGTAAACCATATATATATCTATATATCTAAATATATATATATATATATATATATATATATATATATATATATATATATATATGTACTGTGTATATTTACATATGTTGTAGCTTTAATATGGAATTTCTCTTTTTCATTTTTAGATAAGTTATTCAGCTTCATCTTCTTCACTAAGTGATAAGCAACATTTCCCTTCCTTTCTCCGTACTGTACCTGCCAACCATTTTCAAAAACTTGTCCTGAATCATCTCATTAGGCATTTTGGCTGGACCTGGATAGGCCTGTTATCAACTGATGATCAACGTGAGATTGACGTTCAGGAACTAAAGACTGAAGTGCAGAAAACAGGAGGATGTGCTGACTTTTTAGAGAAATTTAATGCAAGGTATTCAAAGATAAAATTTGCTAAAATTGCAGAAATTGTTAAGGAATCAACAGTAAATGTAATAATAGTCCACAGCGATGAAGTACAAGCCAAGCCATTACTGGAAATGTTTTATGTCCAGAATGCAACTGGTAAAGTTTTTATATTCTCTGCATCCTTTGATATTGCATTAGGACTGTTCCCTATCGAAACATGGAAACTACTGAATGGCAGCCTAGCCTTAATTCCTTCTACTGGAGAAATGCCAGGATTTTTGGAATTCTTACACAGTCTGAATCCAACTTTGCATCAAGATGACAGTTTTGTTAAAATATTTTGGGAAAAAGCCTTTAACTGCAAATGGCCAGAATTTCAAACCATTCAGACAGGTCTCAAGAAAGAAAATATATCTCTTTGTTCAGGACAAGAGGCATTGGATACCCGTGATTTGGAATTATTTGAATTGAATTTGTTGAGTTATACTTATCATGCGTATCTGGCAGTATTCACCTTTGCTTATGCTGTCACAAATCTGCTGACCTGTGAATACAACAAAGGTCCATTCTTAAATCGGTCTTGTGCTAACTGGTCCAGTATTGAGCCCTGGCACGTAAGAGCATTTTTTTATAATTTGTTAGCAATGTAGTAGCTAATTTCTGCCAGTTTTTAAGGTAAATCTCCTCATAAAACTCCCATAAATGACTGCCTACATATTCCATCTCTTTATCTTAGCTATTGCATCTCCTCCAGATTTTATTTAATCTGTACCTTACATTGTTCTTGCATTGTACTGGAGTTGTTTTATGTCTCTCCTATGCCTCTTAATTCCTTGGTTCTTGACAATAGCACCTACATGTTTTGGGCATCCACATCTGCCACCTTTCTGTGAAATGATACATGCTTATGTCTACCTTGAAATAACTAACATTTTTCTCAGGCTCTATTCTCCGTTTCTCATGCATCCTATTTTTGGAATATGATACTATTTTGTTTGCATTGATTTTTCTGAAGTACTTATAGTTTCTGTTTTCTCTCAGAATACTGTACCCAGCAGCTTGTCAAGCAACCTCTGTTTTTATAAGGCTTCTTGCCAGAGGTGTAGCTATCTATTCTTTCACTCGGGGTTGTTCCCACATTTGACACCCTCCCCATGTTAAGTTCAGCAGTGAAAAAAGAAAGCTCTTCATACACTAAGAGCATAAAAAAGCTTGCTTGCCACAAATGTGGCAAATAGCTTGTAGAATGTACGTGTGCTACACATGGAGCACTAAAGCACTTCAACACATGCACACGCACTTATAAAAAAAGGTCTTCTAAATCTTTAAACCATAGAAAGCTGCTTGCCACAGCAGTTGCTACAGTTTATAACTGCCATACAGAAAGGTATAGTGCTTCAACACAAATGCAATACCAGCATTCTAATGCACTAGCACAGAAGATGGATCAGTACCTGCCGATAACATTCCCTGACACTGTTTGCCAGGTAAGGCTGTCGCCTTCTCCTGACCCTAGATACATTTTTGCTTCCAGCACAGACTATGCTGCTTCTGTTAGCCCAATCTTTAGTGCTTATTTCTTTTTTCCATAATGCAAAAATGAGTTCTCCACAAAACACGAAATTTACCACAAGGATTTATTACAAATACAGATATAAAGAGAAAATAACTGATTACTTTCTTTTAAAGATGTAATATCTGGTACATTACAGTATTCCATCAGATTTCTTTCTTGTTGTCTCACATTGCCTTCTTACCTTAGTTGGCTCGATCTAACTACATATATGCTTTCTTGTTTTGGTGTTGCTGGTACTTCTCCCCAGGTTGACTTCTTCAGTGTATTTCTTTTTAATGTGTTTTGCCATAGAATTTTAGCCACCATACTATGCAGAAATAATGACTTATAAGTAAAAGAAATCATAGCTATTCATTATTATCCTCACTTTTAAAAGCACTTCTCCCATAGAGGGTCACTGTGGTGGCAAACTGAAGAAGGTAAGCCAGATTTCCCTATCCCCATCGAGAGGCTCTATTACATCCTGTGGAATCACCAGCTGTCCCCAGATGTGATAAGAATTATAATCTTTTCAATACAACCTGGGTTTTCCTTGAAGCCTCCAGTCAGTGGGCCATGCATACTACATCTCCTATGATATTTGTCCAAGAGGTGTCTTCACATAGTGCCCAAACCACCTCAACTTGCTCCTCTCAAAATTTAGGAGGAAAGACAGTATTTCTAGTCACTCTCAGATTGATGACCTGTTACATTTCTCTAGAGGACCAGCCCACTCTGTTGCTTGTATCCATGATCTCATCCTTTCAGTGACTATTCAAATCTTCAACTTCCAAATTCAAAATTGGTCAACAGAAAATCCTGCCTGTGACTGTTATAAGTAGAAAAAATGTGAATGGGGATGGGAGGAAAACAGAGAGAGAGAGACTGGTAAATGGGGAGCTGATAGACTTTGCTGTTGGTGTATGCACAAAGAGATAGTTACCTGAAACATCTATGCAGATTCAGTTTTGATCATGAGCGCTGGTGACACACATTGCTAAAGTTAGTTATAGTCTACACAAGCTGGCAGACTGCTGTATGTCATCTGTCTGTTCAGAAATTTTATTTTAATTTTTTATTTGTGCAAGATTATGCTTGTATGCATAGTAACCTATAAATAGTCAGGTTAGTATTGACATTAATATGAACTGGGGCAGTGGGTGCTGTTGGGTTATCATTTATCCCCTTCTGATAAACATTTTTTGTGTATGTATGTCTGCAAAATAATTTTTGAAAAATGTTATTCACTGTTGAAAAGATTATACTGGAAGACGCTAGGTATAGTCAAAGGTTGATGAAATAAATATGCACTTACAGCTATTTGCTCTTCATACCTCTCAACTGTACAGATTTTCACAGAATGTCCAGATTTTTGCCTCAAACATTTGGTCTGCTCCTCATAAAATCTGTGGTTTTCTGGCAAATCATGGAGGACTGAAATAATCACCAAATAATGAAATATGTTTGAGTTTCAGACTTCATAGCCTTCAAAAATGCATACTAACACAAATCCTGTTATTCTAGAAGCTCTCTGAGTTTATAAGAGCAATATTTAAAATCTGTCCCGATTTGTGATCCTTTATCCCCAGTTATTTTAGGGTTTGCCCAGATTTCTTGCATTAAGAAGTTGAGAGGTATGCTGCTATTATATATTAATTAGCTTACTACGGTGTGGCTCTGTAAACCATTCCTGGGCCATTTGTGTTAGACAGTTGGATTTATATGCTCATTCTCCACATATATCAGTGGGATACTGAACTTACACAACTTGTAAAATATTTTTGTTCCCAGAAAGTTTGTGTAGCCCTAGACTCACAGTGTAAATATAAACCAGTACAGCTTCTGTAGCAGTTGTTTTATTTTTTAGTGAAATAAATAGGAAACAGGTAAACAAGCATTTAGGGCAGCCGCGGTGGTGCAGCAGTTAGCGTTGTTGCCTCACAGCAAGAGGTTCTCTGGTCCTTGGCTGGCGTGCCTTCTGTGCAGAGTCTACATGTCCTCCCTGTGGTCACTTGGATTTCCTCCAGGTGCTCCAGTTTCCTCCCACATTCCAAAGACATGCAGTAGGTGGATTGGAATTCTAACTTGGCCCCTAGGCATAAGTGCATGTGTGTGTGTGTGTGTGTGTGTGTGTGTGTGTGTGTGTGTGTGTGTGTGTGTGTGTGTGTGTGTGTGTGTGTGTGTGTGTGTGTGCCTTCTGTGGAAGGTTGAGTGCCGGGCTGGCAACTTGACACCATAAAACTCCACTGCCAATCATGAGTGGACAGGTGACCCGCTGTGGTGACCCCTAACCAGGAAAAGCCGAAAGAAGATGAAGAAGGTAAACAAGCATTTGGTATAGTATGAAGCCATGTGGGCATCGAAAGACTGTAGTACAAATGGGATTTCATATGCTGGTGTGACAAAACGTAATTTGATGGCCACCTTGGATAAGGCTTAGAAATAGCAACTAGAAAGTGGCTAAGAATGCAGACCTTGTAACAAATCAACTTATTCCTTACCCAAATGGTCTCAGAATCTAGCTGAATGTTAGAAGACTAGAGTGGAAAATGGAAGAATATGCCTCAAAGCCACTGAGAGAATAAAACAACTTGAGGGGCAATGGTTTTAAAAGCAGAAGAAAAATAGACAAGGGCAAAAAGTGAAGAGAGAGAGAAGCAATGCCAGCATAAGTGGATAATGCTGACTTTTCATCAAGGACATGTGACTGATAGGTGATCCCTATTTTAGCAACTTTGTCTCTTTATGGATAAGGGTAACATTTAAGTATCTGGGCTATGGGATATTCATACTTAAATACAAGGGTTCTGGGCTGTTCATGCTTATAATACAAGAGTTATAAACTTCCTGGGAATGCACAGCTAGGATTCAAAAAGTTCTCTGATTTAATAGCCTAGTATGTACCTATTAACCTATCACAGGGATAAAACACAGTCCATGGTTACCAAGGTTATTTCTAAATAGCTTCCTTAGCATAAAGAAGACAATAGCTTTGAAAAGTTTATTTAAACATTTGAAATGGTATGTAATCAACACTAAGATTGCTATGGATTATGGATGGCATATTTTATCTCTTTTTTTATCGTCTTTCATCTTCATAAATTGTAAGCATTAACATGACTGAGACAGACTTCTGTGCACTTGAATACTTTTAACTTATTTATTTGTTTATTATTTCCATTTGTTAACTGGGTTGGTGGGTTGGTCTACTGACCCTTTCCAGTCCCAACCAGAGACATAATAGCAACTCATATAGGTTATACAGTACCAGCAATTAACACAGTTTGTAAATATTGTATGTTGTAAATATATTATATGCAATAGTGAATAAAGAGACAATTAACAGAAGGAACTGGATGGAGAACATGATGAAGTCAGGTGTACAGTAGTAATACAAACTTTGATGAGCCACATATATTATTGTGTTAGACTAATGTGAAGAAAAAAGTAAATCCAGGCTGCATCTGTTTTGTAAGACATCATATATGCACTTCTTTTTGTTGAAGCTTCCTTAATTCAGATTTAAATTCTGTTGGGGATTGCTGTGATTAGATTTCATTTGGGATACTATTCCAGTCAGCTGATCAGAGTCAAGAAAATGCTGTCTCACCCATGGTACTTTTGAATTCTGGTTGGGCAAGGGAAAGCTAAACTTCCTGACTGGATAGTAAGAAGTATGTCTGCATTTTAAATGTACTGTTTCTCTTTATTAGGGAACAGTAACCTAATTTTATGATTTTAAACAGCTGTGTTGGAATTAGAAAACCAAATGACCCTTTAGCAGGTTGTAGTGATATACGCATGTGCCTGTGTGTAAATCTAATAGACAAATCTTATTTTTGGCAATTTGCATTCTTTCAGTATTGTAAGAGGATTGAATGGTAGGACATTATCTAGTTTGTACCTCTTAACCTCTTAAATTCATATTTTCATAGTTATATACTAGCCTAACAATCACCAGAGCCTTTATAAGCCTGGCTGTGCCATCCAATCTAATTGTGTCCCTATGTATCATGGGCATTCATTAGGAGGGGGTATGTTAGTTACGAAGTTTCAAGAAGTTGTGTGGGGGGAGGTATGCAAGTTTGAGCATTACTGTTTGCCTCTGTCTGTCAGAGACATGGAGGACAGGCCCAGTGTAAATTTTCAATTTCCCATCTATTGGTTAAGGTTACACTCAAATAGAGTTAGGGATAGACTCTGCTTTGCATGGATGGGGAGCCTGTTTCAGAGCATAAAGATTTTTTGAGACACATATCTGTTCACCAACATGTCTTCTTTATGTCACAAACAAAATTTAAATCCTTGGATCTATAGGTTCTGATGCTATTCATTTCGTGGAGGTGCAAAGGTTTCATCAATGCTAGATCTGCCAAGCATAGATCTCCTCTCAGTATCCTGTAGGAGACAGAGTATAGAGATAGGTGTTTAAGGTGATCTGTATAGGACAATGTGTTTATACCTTGGATTTTCCTGGTAAGGAACCTTTGTGGGCATTCCAACTGTTGCATATGTCTGGTCAGGTGCATGCTGAAGTGAGCATTATGCTCAATGATTGGTCTGATAAAGGCTGAAGTGGCACTATGACTTACATGGACCTGGATGCCATATACTTTCTTATAAGTTGGGCAAGAATGATTTTCTTACTACCCTGGCCACATGTTGGTCAAAGGCCAGATTACTGGCTACATATGTTCCCAGATCCCTGACTACTGGGTCAACTCTTAGAGGCATCTAAATGATGGAGTAAATAATCTAAGTGGCAGTTTTCCCAGAAGGTACTACAATGCATTTCTCGGCACTGAGTTTTAGTCACAGACTTTGGCACCAGTCATTTATCTATGTTAGACTCTCTTGTAAGATTCTTGTGTCATGGAGGGAATCTATGACAGCTCCTAGTTTGCAGTCATCTGCCAACATGATCAGTCAAAGGCCCTTGATATTAACCTTTACCTCTGACAAGTAGATGCTGAATAGGAGCAGTTCCAACATGGAACCCTGAGGTACCTACCCCACAAGACTGGTCTTTTATTGGAGGAAATATCACCAGTCCTAACTTCCTGGATCCTGTCTGTAAACCAGTTTATAATCCAACAAGTTATGAAGGGGTTTATGCCCACTTCTATATGTTTGCCAACTATGCCAGAGTGGGGTATTCCATCAAACATCATAGCCAGGTCCAGATATGTGGTATGCACCATTTTCCTCTCATCCATGATGACCTTTTCAAGGAGGTCCACCAGGATTAGTATGTATTCTCTTCCTTGACAAAGCCAAACTGGGTCAGGGTCAGTGTCTGAAGAGTTCTATATCTGTGATGATCATTTCTGTAATAATTTGTTCCATGACCCTGCGCATTAGACTACTCAGACTAACTGGTCTGTAGTTTTCAGGGTCAGTTGATGTTCCACCCTTAAGAAGTAGGATAACAGTTGTAGTGCTCGAGTATTATGGTGCAAAGCCTGTTTTTATGCTATAATTGAAAAGTATCTCAAATGGTCCTGATAGGTCATGTTATTAGCTATTTAACAGGAATCCCGGCATATCATTGGTGCCCACTAAGGCTGTATTTTTGGACTTAGCGAGCACCACTAGGACCTGCTTCCTGTTAATAATTTAGGGGTTATGCTAGTAGGTATCTCATGGAGGGGGGAGGTGGTGAAGACTGAGCTGAATTTGTCAGCCAGCAAATTTGCTATGTTGGTCTGCTCAGTGAGGGTGGCACCATTGTCCATTAGATTGACACACATCAGACATAGCTATAGAAGGACTTGGGGTCATTTTTAGCCTGTGAGGCTATCTTGACCACTTAATTTACCTTGTTGGACTTAATTAGTCCTCTGAGTTTCCTGTTTGGTTTAATGGTTTAATTAGAAGCTCCTATATTTACAGGGGTTGCTCTTCCTGATTTTAGGCATGGCATTTCCATTTGTTATATATCCTATTAAGGTTAGGATTCCAGTACTTTGGTTTGTTTTTAGAATTTGCTTTGGGTTTACTGCTAGTAACTGAAACAGCCTCCATATAGTCATTTACATGGTTGTACAGGGTCTCTGAACAATTTCACATAGGTTGCTGTGGACTTAGGGTTGGGAGGGGCATTGATTTTTGAAAAACTATCAGTTAATAGTGTGCAGTTTGCTTTGAAATGCTTCCTAACTCTTACAGTGTTTTACCAAAAGATACAGCTTTGTGGTCTGACCTCACCAGTGAAGATATGACGCGGGGGTGGGGGAGTGCAGCACTCTCCCATATTTGTGAGTACCAGGTCTGGTATGTTTGAACCTCTCATGGATGTGTGCACTATCTGGTCAGTGGCATTGGTGTTAATAAAGTCCAGGAATTGTTGTGCCTGCAAGTATGAGGCAGTATATGTTTCCCAGTCTGCAGAGGGATAGTTAAAGTCTCCCCATGGATAGGGTATTTGGTTTAATGGTCAGTGTCTCCACTAAGTCTAGATACAAGCTGTGGAATTCTAAGGATATAGAGGGTGACCTATAGTTTGCTAGGATATGGTATGGGACTTTGTTTATGGTTATTTGTATGTGGAGAAACTCCAGGGCATCATCCTGTTTACCCAACATAGAGTTGTGCTCGTTGATATTGTAACTACAGACTCCTCCCCCTTTTGTACTTGATTGTGCAGCTGATGGTCTAAATGTGTGGGAAGCACTGACACCTTACTCTGCAGTAGTACTTTCTGCGGATTTAAACCATGTCTTGATAATGTCACAGATGTCTATATTCTCTAGAATTAGTTGAGTTGGTATGGTGTCAGTTTCTTGTTTAGGCTTCTAGCACTGAGCAGTACACCTTTAGGTTTCTTTGGGTTTTATCTGCTACATTAGTAGGTTTGTCAATCTGGCATTGTTTAAAAAATCTCTAAGGGACTGGATACAGTATTATCCAATATGTGGGAGACAGATACATCATACAGACCATTCTTTGCAAAACAATGTGGTCTGTTAACCATGACTTCCCATGCTGACAAACACTGAATTCCTCTGAAAAGTCACCGGAAACTAAGCCAATTATTTAAGTCAATCATCGTTTGTTCATACTGTGGTATCATCTTTGGTGAAAATAGAATGCTGCTCAATGCAAGGCACATGCCTGCCCAAGACACATATTCAGAGATAGCAACAATGTCTCTGTCTTCATATAGTCCAGGGAAGTGTCAGTCACCCTTGGAGTTCCCCAGGGCTCCATTTTAGGACCACTTCTTTTCTCACTATTCATCAACGACCTTCATATAGCAGTCCCTGAAGCTACCTGTATTTAATATGCCGATGATTCCACACTTATATGTTCTGCCAACTCCACTTCTGATCTATACTCTCTAACTCAAAAAGTATTCAACTCAGTAGAAGACTGGTTCCGGAAACTCTGTCTCCTTTTAAACGCCAAAAAAAACAAGCTTCTACTCTTCACACCTACCAATAGGTCCTCTCCCATAAACTTCTCTATTAAATCTAACAATGGTACCCTCATCTTTCCCGATCCTACTACCAAACTATTAGGAGGTACAATTGACAACAACCTCAACTTTGATAACCATATAAATAACACCATTCAAACAGTGAACAGAAAAATGGGCTCCTTATATCGAATTAAACCCTTCTTAACTCCCATAGCTAGAACCACTATTACCCACTCTCACTTAGTCTCAACTCTTCTCTATGCTTCTCCTATTTATACTAATCTAAAGAAAAATAATCTTCTCAAACTGTCTAACTCCTATAACAATATTGCCAGATTTGCCACTGGAAATGCATTTCGAACACACCACTGTCTGAATCTAAAGCAGCTAGACTGGCTTGAACTCCCTAACATGCTAACTTATTCCCAACTCACCATTGTTCATAAAATATCTTACCAACCAAATAATATGCCAATACTTGCTAACCTCATTACCCCTTATAATAATCTAAATTCCCTCCGCTCTTCTAGCAGCATAAGTAAGTCCAATAACTTGTCAGGCGACAGCCTATTCTCCAATACTGCTGGGAAACACTGGAACCTTCTACCTACCGACCTAACACTACTACCTTCACTGTCAATCTTTAAGCAAAAACTCAAACGTCACCTAAAATCACTCTGGTTATGCCCCTGCACTAACCCAGATTAATCTACTACCTATCCTATTTTTATCTTCTTACTGCCTATGGATATATAATCATACTCTATATACACCTCTGTATGCTAAATCTGGTCATTGTAAAACTTATATAACCACAAGCATTTAAGTTAACTACAATGAACTGTAGTGTATCTTCACATATCATACGATTGCATGACTGATATGACTTTATACTCACCTTTTTAGTATTGTACTTTTTAATAACCTTCTTTATTTTAAATACTTATTATTTTATTTGTTATACAATTTGATATTTCATTTTGTAGCTTTTCTCCCCGGGTCTCTACTGAAAATGGAAATATATCCAGTTGGACTAGCCCGGTCAACAAATGTAAAATAAATAAAATAAAGAAATAAATAAAGTATGTCTCAGGTTGTTAACTCCCCTGTGGACTATGATAGAATCATACTGGTACCTGTGGTGTAGTGACTTGAGTTCATCCTTATCTTGGTGGATCTTGGCTAGCAGCTAAGTGTTATTTTCTCCTTGTTCTGTCTGGTAAGTGGAGTATTTGTGTGCCTTAGAATAGTGTCCCCATATGACAAGATTCCTGGGTGATGTGTCTGCTCACCTTATACGTTTTGCTCTTAGCATCTACTGGATGTAAGAGTGTGTGTGGTGTTTTGTGTTGCTTTTGGTGAGTGATTTAGACATTGTTGAGAATAGGTATTATCTTTTATAGGCTTAGGAGGTCTTTGAGGTTTGGGAATTTTGTTTTTTAATGCCTCAGCATACGTCAGTTTATGTGGGTGGTGGAAACTATGTGTGGTGCATGTAGTGTGTGTGTGTGTGTGTGTGTGTGTGTGTGTGTGTGTGTGTGTTCTTAACTTTGTTTGTCTGCAAGATTTATGCCTCCACTTAAATTGCGTATGAGCTTCTCTCATGCAGTAGGTTTGTTTGTTTGTTTTTTTAAGGATTAATTTAGGTTGTGGATTTGGATATAGAGAGATCTCCTCAGGTGGTCTATGCGGTTTGGCACAACACTAGCTTAGTTTGTACTAAGATTTGATAGTAGTGCTGTTTAATGTGCAAACTAGCTTGTCTCTGCACAATGGCTTTGTTTTAGCCACCTTAAGTTACAGGTTTCAATTCTAAGGGGAGTTTTATAGATAAAATTTAGTTTCTGGCATTTGTGTCTGTACAGGGCACTGCTAACCTGTTGATGTAATAACTCCAAGAAAGACTGTTTGTGAGTTTAATGATACAACAAAACTTAAAACTAAGAGCAAAATAGTATATTAAATCTCTTATTTGCCAAGGGTGGAACAGAATTAATTTAGGATGTCCTCAGATTGGGGCAGGGTGCCAAGCAGACGGGAGTTCTGGGAAAATAAGAAGGAAACAATTTGTAGTAAGGGAGGTTTACTCAAGTGCAATACTGGTGTGTTGGGTAGGCACTTAGTATTTTGCATATATGGAAAACAACGGGTGAGAAAGTACTTAAATAGGTTACACAACAGAGAATAGCAATGAAAGAGGGGAGGGCAGGACTTTGAAAGTCAGATTACCATAGGGACAGAAGCCAGAGACACAGCCGTGTAAAACCACAACATGAAATGAGTGGGAGGGTTGAGGGATAAAAATTTAACAGGAGCTCAAATCCTGTCTTTAGAAATTCAAAAACGTTTAGTGTAATATCTCAGCTGGGGGTTGGACAGACTCAAAGACCAGGGTAAAAAAGTAGACAGGTAAACAGAAAGGCACTGTAATGCAACTTTAGTCAGGTGTATGCAGCTGTAAAAGTACTAAAGCACAAATCCTGAAGTGGAATTCACAATATTGCCACTATTGTAAACCCTCCACAGATTAAGGTACCAGATTATTGGAATACAATTTTAAGCAGGTATATATAGCTATAAAAAGTACTGAAGCACAAATACTGGTGCAAAATGTATAATACTACCACTACTGCAAACCTATCATTGACTATGGCACTAGACCATGCAAAAATTACCAGCAACACTGTAATAAATCGTATTCAAATCCAGTAGCAAATCATAATACTGCCACAACTGTGAAAGAAGGTAAAAGCCTGTCCAGGTTGAGTTCAAAATACAAAAAATTAAACACCTTTACATGTAATTCTATTTATGAATGTAGAAGCGCGATATAATGTAAAAACTATGCTAAAATCCTGTGGTAATATACAACCTTCACACAACTACAAATAAAGCTACACGATTAAGGTCCCAGAACAAACTAAATAAATGCAGATAGATAAATAGACAAAAAGTAGAGAAGTACAAAAAAGTATCACTACACAGGTAACTATAAGTGCAACTTGAAATATTTAAATAGAGTTTAAATAAAATGCTTTTTTTCTTCCCTTTTGATGAAAAGCTTGTATCTCACACCTCTAGAACCCTGAACAAAAGACCTTGTGTGGATGGAGGCCTGTGTTAAATATAGCAGACTTGCTAAAGAGAGGGAGACAATCAATTATGGCCAATACTGGAGCAACTCCTGTTGTTAGAATTTTAGAAACGTTTAGCTTCATGACTCAGTTGGAGGTGGGGCAGACTCAAAGTACAGGTGAAAAACCAGTAGCAAGGTAAACAGAAAGGAACTTTAATTCAACTTTAATCAGGTATATACAGCCGTATAAAGTATTAAAGTACAATTCCTAAAGCAGAATTTACCATACTGCCCCTACTTCAAAACCTCCACAGATTAAGGAACAAAATTACTGGAATACAAGTTTAAGCAGGTATATCTTCAGTCTTCAGTTCAGCTTGCATAGATGATGCATTGGGCCACAAGTTGACAAAAAACTGTATCCTATCAGCTGCCCCCTCTTTATCTCCCTCCCAAGTGATATTCAGGCGAAAGAGATCTCTTGTTACAACTCTTTTCCAGTTTTGTCGAGGTCTGCCTTGTCTTCTCTTGTATCCAGTTGAAGGATTGAATAGGAATACCGCTAGTATTCATCCATTTAACATGACCAAACAAATGTAGGCTTCTTTCTGTAATGATATTTTCAAGATTCCATTGTTGCATTCTTTCTCTGACACTCTCATTTTTTTACTTTGTCCTTCCCCGATATTCCCAAAATGCATCTTAAACTATTTATGATGACCAGCCTCTGGTTTTCTCATGGCTGATGTTGTGATTTGCCGTAGCTCAGCGCCATATAAGAGTGCAGATAGTATCAGTGGTATAGTTTCACCTTTGTGGACAGTGCAATATTTTTTGATCTCCAGATTTTGAATAGTTACTGAATGTTGCACTTCGTTTTCCAAGTCTAACCAGCACTTCTTTCTTGCAATTACCTGTATGAGAGATGAAACTGCCCAAGTAGTAGAAGTTGTCCATCATATCTAATATTGATCCTGCAGCTGTTATGTCTTTGTTGGTATTCCATGCTCCACTGACCAACACTTTGCATTTGTCAAGATTAATTTTGAAGCTGACTTTTCCACCCTGTGTCTCCACTGATGTTGTCATTGTCTGCATTCCGCTCCATGTTGTATCAGTTAGAGCTATGTCATTGACAAAGTCCAAGTCATAAAGATTGTTGTCATTGCCCCATTCCAGTCTCACTGAGTTTACTTGTAGTGTTTTCTGCATGACCCATTCAATAACTATTGTAACAAGTGAGACAGTATAAATCCCTGCTGTACACCAGTCATCACCACAAACCAGTTACTGTGCTCATTATTCACCAGGACTGTGCACTTGCTATCTTGATACAGACTCTTAAAGAGTGTAATGAATTTTGCAGGAATCCCATATTCTGTTAAGATGTACAATAGTGATGGTCTATGAATGCAGTCAAAGGCTTTTTTGAATCCCACAAAGCTGACAATGACTGGTTTCTTCAAAGCTGTTGCTTTTTCTGTTATTTGTCCTAGTGCATATATTTGGTCAGTGCAGGTTTGACCTGATCTAAATCCAGCCTGTTTCTGTCTGAGTCTGTCTTCAACTCCTCATTTCAGTCTATTCAGTAACACAATGGCGAAAACTTTGCCTAGGAATGACAAGAATGCAATTCTGCATCAATTAATGCAGTCTCTAAGATCTCTCTTTTTTTTTGGTAGAGGGATGATGATGCCATTTTTCCACTCATTTGGTAACTTTTCTTGAGTCCATATGTTGTTTGAGACATGTGAAATGTTCCTCTGAAAATGTAGCATACTTTAGCAGCTATGATTGTATCTGGTCTGTTACAGGAGCATTTCCATTCTTTAGTTAGGCTATGGCTACCTTTACGTCAATCTCACTAATGTCTGACAAGTTCACATCCAGAATCATTGTTGACATTTGGCTGTCATTGCAAAAATCATGCAGATCATCTAGTGTGGGGCAGTTTAGCACAGATTCAAAATGTTCTAGCCATCTCTTTTATTGTTCCTCTTGTGGTTTTGTATTTTTTCCATTTGGTAATCTAAGAGGTGGTCTCTGTTTATTCTCATCCATAAGTTCTTTGACAACACAATATAATGCCCTGGAAATTCCAATCACTGCAGCTGTTTCTGCCTCTGTTGCCAGTTTCTCAACCCAGAGCTTTTTTTCATTCTTGCACATCTTTTTGACCAGATTATTTTTCTGTTTATATTCTTCAGTCACTGTGTCTAATGACTGGGCAGTTTGGTATGCCTGCTCTTGTCTTTGCAATCATGTTGTCTATTAAGCCAGTATATACATCTATAAAAAGTACTGAAGCACAAACCATCAAACAGAATTCACAATACTGATACTGCTACAAAACTATCACAGATTAAGGTACCAGTTCATATAGACATTTACCAGTAATGTTGTAATAAATGACTAAATGAGGCTCAAATCTGGCAGCAGATCACAGTCTTGCCACAAGTGTGAAATAAGCTACAAGATTGTCCAGACTGGGCTCAAAATAGAAAAAAGCTACCTTTTACATGTAATTCTACTTATGGAAATTGAAGTGCAGTATAATGTATAAATACTGCTAAAGTCATGCAGCAATATATAATCTTCACACAACTACAATTGACGCTGCAAGACTAAGTTCCCAGAACAACAAAAAAAAAATGCAAACAGATAAATTAACAAAAAGCAGCGAAGTACAAAAAAGTATCACCACACAGGTCAATATAAGTGCAATTTGAAATATTTAAGTAGAATATAAATAAAAAGTTGTTTGTCTTCCCTGTTGATAAAGAGCTTGTATATCACACCTTTCACAGTATTGAACAAAATACTGCAGCAACAGAGTGAGCCAATCAAAGTTAATAGTGGAGCTCAAATCTTATGGTTAGAATATCAGAAACATTTAGTTTTATGCCTCAATGGGGGTTAGGACAGACTCAAAGAACAGGCAAAAAACAATAGTAATGTAAACAGAAAGGCACTGTAATGCAAATTTCATCAGGTATCTACAGCTATAAAAAGTACTGAAACCCAAATCCTGGATAATAATTCACAATACTGACACTACTGCAAACCCTCCACAGATTAAGGCACCAGATTTCTCTGTCTTAGCACATAATTCTGGGAAAAGACAAGAATAATGGATGGACACGCCTCAAAATCAGGGATAGATTTTAAATATTACTCCAATAAATTTAGAAAGTTGCTAGAATAACAGATTTTGCATTAAACATGTTTTTTCTAAAGAATATTAAGTCTGAAATTCAAATGTTTCTTAATATTTAATGGCTTCATTCCCTGGGGTTAACCCACCAAGTGGTGTCTGTGAATCTTTTTGTATCTTAGGAAGTCCTTGGAATATAAGATATATAAAGATTCACAGACACCACCAATGAGATCCATTGTGTCTGGACATGGTTGGCTAACCAAACCCCTCTCTATATATGTAGAGAAACAACTGAAACCTATTTTAGATAATGCAAGTACAGTGCTCAGAGATGCTAAACAGTTCTTACAAGATTTACTGATTATTGAAAAGCCTTTAGCTATGTTTATTCAACTCGCTGCATTTCTTCTTAGAGATTTTTGTTGCTACTAGTGAGTCATTTATCTACATACAGTTCTCTTTCTTCTCAATAAGTTAAATTAAATGACTTATATTCTGCTTGAGATACAAACTGGTGACTATAGTATAATTCATGGCAAATTCACTTTGGTTGCAGCTGTGTTACTGTGGGGTTAGTATATATTTGGTTAGGGGTCGGGCAGTCCCTCCACATTAGTTGACATGGGGGCAATGCACTCTGTGATAGAAATGGTGTTTCTATTTCACATGTAGGGTAGGACAATTAAAGTGGGATAGTGATATTGTGTTTTATTTGTTAGACTGGAGTATTTATTTATTTATTTACTGACCAGGAAAGTCCGACTGGGTAAAGTACCCCTTTTCCACTGAGGCTTTGGGAGAAAAGCTCCACAAAAAAGAACTAATATACAAAATATTACATACATGTTCACACTAACAATCATTTAAAGGATAATATTTGCTTTGATAAGTATTAAACTGAAAGAAATGCTTTAAATACTAAACAAAGTCATGGTAGTAATACACAATCATAAAAGGAAACTGAAACAATAAGTAGTATCAAATAATCTATGTAAAATTTTAATTTTATTACATTTTTGTAAAGGAGTAGACTGAAGAGGCAAAGGTAATGAGGTAAAATAGACATTTGAGAAATTATAAATCAAAGTAATATAGGTTGTATGAATGTTTAATTATGAAGATTGGAGGTAATTAGCATTGATGTCCTGTAGGTTAAACTAGCCAAAAAATGTGAGCAATGGCACAACCAATGATTTTTGTAGTAAAAGATAAGTGAAATTTTAAAGAGTGTTAGTTGTGTGATTTGTCTCAGTGACAGAAGGATGTTCTGTTATTTAGATGTATAATTCCAGTTTTGTCATTCCAGATATAAGGAAAAAATAAATGATTCATTTTTTAAAAGTATCCCTGGGGATTTTTGAAATTGTTTTTGTTGTAAATTGAAGGATTTTGGGGAAAAGGTTTATTGTTATCAAAATCACAGAGAGAAATTGAAATTGATTTTGTTATATAAAAACAGCAGGGGGAATTTAATAAAGCCCACGTGAACTCTTTTATTGTGTAGGCATTGTTGCACACTGCTTACTTGGAAGTAAGCAGGTTTGCAATCCAGTAACAGAGCTGAGCATTGCACATGAGCACACCAACACAGAAGTATCCATGGCATGCAAATCACCTCATAAGCAGGTGAATTGCATGTAAATGAGGGAGGTAGAGCAATCCAGAAAGCAGATAGGCAGTCCTGCAGAACCCATCTTGGTGTCCGTAGTGTACACAGAAAAACTCCTTGTACGGGATGTTAAACAGACAACAGGGGCTGTAAAAGTGGAGTTAGAAGGACAGAAATAGCATCACAGACACAGATATGTGCAAGCTATCCAGCATGTGTCCAAAACCATATGGGAAATGTTAAAAAATAATTTTATTATTTTAATGATCTGGGATACTTGCACAGCATGCACAGTGTGAAACATGCACTGATGAAAATATACAAAAAAAAAAAAAAAAAAGAGAGTTGAAAAAACAAAATTTAATACTAGGTGACAGAAATATTGTAGGACCCTGCCTGGAGTATCTGCAATGGTGGAATGGTGCTGTTGCTAACAAGGTAAGGCTTGGAACCATGTTGTTAAAAGGTTGTGGGCACAGAACCTTATGCAAATGAGTTGTGGTTACTGAATAGTAAAAATGGGTATCCATGTCCACATATCCTGTCCGTGTAGGCACAGAACTTTATCAGTGTCCACAGAAGAGGTAGCTGACAACAGCAGGGGGTGTGTCTAAGGACTTGAAACCTCATTGGAGCTCAGCAGCATCTGTCTGTGTGGCACAGCGATGTGCTGAGCAGGGAGACATGTACAGTTTCTGCTAAGCTGTATTTACCTTCAAGGTGCATGGTTCCGCATGTTTCCGCATGTTTGTGCAGTGCACCACCATGCAAGCATGACCTTTCATGGGTGTGTGTACAGTGACTGCTGAGCAATGTTTACCTTCAGGGCACGTGTTTGCATGGCATGCCTCAGTGCTGTGTGAGGAAGGCTGTCCAAAAAAATAAAATAAAATTGGCTGTGAAAGCCAGTGGTATAGCAACTACAGATAATCCCTGTTTCACTTAACCTAGGGCCATTAACAGTCCTTAATGATGTACTTGGCAGGTGGAATGCATCATAGGTAGCCAATCACACAGGCTGCACCTACAGTAGAGCCCAATAAAGGTTCCATACACCCTACAATCTGATTTTTCCCCCAAACTCTGCACCAGTGGAGTACAGGCTAGGGAATTTTAACTGAAGGAATGCTAGGGGATGCTGCAGGTCTGCTGCATCTGTATGTGCTAGAGGCTGAGGTCAGTGCTGCTGCTGCTGCTGGTGCTGCTGACAATAGGCCTAGACTAAGAAAGAGAAGAGTGTTCAGGCCCAGGATAACCTTCCAGGAGCTACATGAGCTGGAGATTGTAGAGTGCTACAGGGTGGATGAGGACATACTTCATCAACTCACTGAGCTCTGCCACCTTCAACTCAGACCCAGAGCCAACAGATGGGAACCCATCCCAGTGGAAACAAAGGTATATTTAGCTCTTAGGGTACTAGCTACAAGTTCTTTCCAAAGACCAACTGGGGACCTGATGGTGGTCTTGCAGGCATCAGCATCCAGGGTACTCTATCATTTCCTGGATGCCATGCTACCACATGCCAGTGAGCACATTTATTTTCCTCACACCCCCTGAGGAGAGTGTCAGCAGTATGCAACACTTCTACCATGTAGCACACTACCCTGAGGTACTGGGTGCCATAGACTGCACTCATGTACACATTGAGGCACCACCTGGTGAGGAGGGTAGAAGCTACAACAACCACAAGGAGTATCACTCCATTAACTGCCAGGTCATTTGCAATGCTCAGGGCATTATCATGAATGTGTGTGCTGGCAGACCTGGCAGTTAACATGACTCCCATATCTAGTATGCATCACAGTTGTACCAGATGTTTGCTAGGGGGGACATCCCACATGGCCATTTACTGGGGGATGCTGGCTACACACTGGATCCATGGATGAAGACACCCATCAGAAATGCACACACACCCATGGAGGAATGTCATAATGAGGCACACGCACAAACTAGGAACATCATAGAGAGTGTGTTTGGGCTGCTGAGGTAATGGTTCCGGTACCTCTATATACCTGGAGGTGCCCTGCATTACACTCTAGCCACATGTGCACAGATGTTCACAGTATGTGCCATGCTACGCAATATGATCCTGTGGAAGCAGCTGCAGCAGGATCAACAAAGGGAAGGAACAGTCAGCTCCTCACCACTGCCTAGGTCCCCACAGCCACAGGAGGACTTGGAGGAGGAATCCCCTGAGGATGTCCCTGCAGGCAGACAGTAGGCATTCCCAGTATGCCCTGGACTTGGCTAAGAGACAACGCATAGCACATGCGCTGACAACCTAGGGCCCTAGAGATTGACACCTTACTCCGACTCAAATACATAAAGTAAAAATTATGCCAGCCACCCCACACGACCTGTACCTAACCATGTACTGGCCGTGTACTGCATGCATCAGAATGAGTCTGCCCCAAACTTTAAGTCTGTCAAACGGTGCACTTGCAAGTTAAGTCACTCACTTATACACCACTTGTAAGGGGTAATAGAATATGGTAGCATATGTATGGACCTGCCACATGTATGCAAGGGAATATAGTGGTTTACTGGGCTACTTACAAAGATCTAACAGCCACTTAGGACAACAGGTATCCTGTCCAATAGTATGCACTCCATAATATTCATTCGGCCACATACCTGGAAAATCCACTACATTATTCAAGGGAGATGGCAAACAGTGGGGTCATAGGACAGTCACACAAATGTCTATGCCAGCAGACCATGGGATGCTCTTACCCAACCCCCAGCACATCAGTGTTCCCATACTACTGCTGTAACAGTAGGTCTGCAATGATATATCAGCAGAACAGCCAGTTTCAGGGCTCTGACATAGAACCTGGCCACACGGTGTATGTCTCACGTAACAGAGGGGTGACAATGTATGTCTGTATGGTGTTTCTTGCATGAGGAATGACACCTCTCTGTCTGGTGGCTGGTGTGGCTCACTGGGGTAGGGACGGTAGCATGGGTGATGGTGTTGATGGTTTGAATCTGGCAGCATGCACATCTTTTGCATGTGAGGTACTCGTATGGTGGTATTCCCACAGACTATCATACCCCTCAATCTGTTACTGCAAGAAAGCTGGAAAAAGACAGAGAGAATGAGGTGACAAAGGGTCAAAACTGCAGAGAGACATTACACATGCTCTGAGCAATTGAACAGAATAGCTGCAGAATGCCATCACTTAAATGTGTCAGTAGTTAGTACAATTCAGTGACTGCATTATACAATATTTTACCAGAACACCACAGAGACCAGACATATGGGGCAAAATGCTAGACTTTCTGTAAAACCATGTACAGTGTGAGGTATGCAGACTGTCACCCTATGTGTGGTGTTACATTATGTACCCCAGTCACTTGCTAAGTACAGCACACAGCTGGGGAATGCCTTCGACAATTTCAGCGAAGTGCTGTACTGTGGAAACACGTGCAGCAGCCAATGTCTGTAGCACACAAAATCCCGGACCAGAGTACAGGTAGCTCTAGCCTGGAGTCACCCTAAGTACTGACAGTCCCACTGGGCATGCTCCTATGCTCAGCTAACTTTAGTGCAAGTCTGCTGCATCTTCATCAAAAAGACCTGCTATGTGGAAATATGTCTGTACATACAGACAGCTGCGTATACATATCTGTCTGTCTCTATCTTCCTCACACATGAACAGCTTATCTATCAGTATGTATCACATATATATATATATATATATATATATATATATATATATATATACATATATAGCTATAAAAATTACAATGATACATAGACTCTCCACATATATCTACATAAAATACACACAACATTTAAAGACACATCCCTATTATACATGTGTATGTATATATATCTATATCTATATATATCTATCTCTCTCTATACACACATATATATATATATATATATATATATATATATATATATATATATATATATTTGTGTGTGTGTGGTGGGGGGGTGTAAGAATGTTCCCACATACCCTCTGAATGCTGGGGTTAGCTGCAATTACACATCACAGCAGTTATCTGATGGAACCAGTCCAAGACTGCAACAGTACATAAGCCACTCACCCACAGGCCCCTGTGCCTGCATAATGTCACCTTGTAGACAGAGTGGAGTAAATTTGCCAGCTTATCTGATCTTCACATTTTTGGGTGAACACTTTAAGTGCATTTTTAGAAAAGGTCTCAATATTAAGAATTTAGTTGAGATGAAGAGTGACGTTGTTTGTGTAAGTGATTCACCTAAGAGGGAAACTTATAGTTGCGGGTTTTGCTCTCAATGCCCATATGTATTGAATGGGGAGAGTATTTAAACAGCCGCAAGAAATAAGAGTGTTATGTGTGAAGGGTGTGCTATTTGCAATACTAGTGACGTGGTTTACATGGCATTATGTGGAGCCTGCAATGCATTTTATGTGGGCAAAATGGAAAGGAAATTCCATAAGAGAATTTGCAAACATATATATGATGTTAAAAGTAAGAACCCTAATAATGCTTTATATAAGCACAGTACTACATGTTTATCAGCTACTTTTTCATTTTTTGTATTAGAAATTATACCTATGGATAAAAGAGGGGGGCTATGGGAATTAAAAAATTGAATACAGGGAACTGTACTGGCAGATTATTCTGGTGGCCAACAGATTCCCTGGTCTGAATGTACAGTCTCCATAGCCCCTGTATTGAAAATTGAAACTTAGGTCTGCCATACTTTAATTTGTCATATATGGCCACTAGATGGAGTGCTTTCATCAGTTTACACAGTAATGTTTAGTTAGGAGATTAATGAGAATAAAAAGTTTTTCTTTTTTCTTTTTATGTTGATAGGTGAAGTATATTAATATGTTTTTTATGTACAGTGGATATAAAAAGTGTACACACCCCTGTTAAAATGCCAGGTTTTTGTGGTATAAAAGAATTGATCTCACAATACACCTATGAACCTATAAATCATTTCAAAACTTTTCCCACCTTTAATGTGACCTATAACCTGTACAATTCAATTGAAACACAAACAAATCTTTTAGGGGAAAAATATAAAAAATAAAAAACGTACAATAAGCTGGTTGCATAAGTGTGCACACCCTTTAATCCTTCGTTGAAGCATCTTTTGATTTAATTACAGCATTCAGTCTTCTTGGGTAGGAGTCTATCACCATGGCACATCTTGACTTGGCAATATTTGCCCACTCTTCCTTGCAAAAGCACTGCAAATCTGTCAGCTTGCGAGGGCATGTCTTGTGCACAGCCCTCTTCAGGTCACCCCGCAGATTTTCTTTTGGATTTAGGTCTGGGCTCTGGCTGGGCCATTCCAAACCTTTAATTTTCTTCTGGTGAAGCCATTCTTTTGTTGATTTGGATGTATGCTTGGAGTCATTGTTGTGTTGAAAGGTGAAATTCCACTTCATCTTCAGCTTTCTAGCAAATGCCTGAGGCTTTTGAGGCAGAAGTGACTGGTATTTGGAACTGTTCATAATTCCCTCCACCTTGACTAAAGACCCAGTTCCAGCTGTAGAAAAGCAACCCCAAAGCATGATGCTGCCACAACCATGCTTCACCGTGGGGATGGTGTTCTTTTGGTGATGCAAAGTGCTGCTTTTGCACCAAACGTACGTTTTGGAATAATGGCCAAAAAGTTCAACCTTGGTCTCATCAGACCATAACACATTTTCCCACATGCTTTTGGGAGACTTAATGTATTGTTTTGCAAATTTTAGCAGTGCCTGGATGTTTTTCTGTGTAAGAAAAGGCTCCCATCTTGCAACCCTACCCCATAGTCCAGACATATGGAAAATATGGGAGATTTTTGTCACATGCAGTACACAACCAGTACTTGCCAGAAATTCCTGCAGCTCCTTCAGTGTTGCTGTAGGTTTCTTGGCAGCCTCCCTGACCAGTTTTTGTCTTGTATTTTCATCAATTTTGGAGGGCCATCCAGTTCTTTGCAACGTCATTGTTGTCCCATATTTTCTACACTTTTTGATGACTGTCTTCACTGTGTTCCATGGTAAATCCAATGCTGTGAGATTTTTTTGTACCCTTCTTCTGACTGATACTTTTCAACAATGAGATCCCTTTGATGCTTTGTAAGCTCTCTGTGAACCATGGCTTTTGCTGTAGCAGGCAACTGAGTTAATGTCAGGAAAATCCTACTAGGACAGCTGAACTTTATTTGGGATTAATCAGAGTCTCTTTAATTGATGGCTGGTGTGTACCCAAGAAGACTGAATGCTGTATTTAAATCAAAATGTGCTTTGACAAAGTGTTAGTTTAAGGTTGTGCACACTTATGGCAACCAGCTTATTGTACGTTTTTTAGTTTTTATATTTTCCCCTAACAGATTTGTTTGTTTTTCAGTTGAATTGTACAGGTTATATATGTCACATTAAAGGTGGGAAAAGTTTTGAAATGATTTATTGTGGTCTCATTTTTTATATCACAAAAATCTGACATTTTAACAGGGGTGTGTATACTTTTTATATCCACTGTAAATGTTATTTATTTATAAACATATATGTTTATATGCATATTTATATTTATATTATATAATTTTAGGGTTGCTTGATCATAATAGCTTTTGAGATAGGGTTGTATAAATTAATTTGGTTTCAAATGAATAACTGTGATTGTAATTAGTGTTGTATAAAAGAATGGTGCTTTGGAACTTTGGGATACATCTGATGAATTATTCTTTGAGGACAAAACACAGTGTATATTGGGCATTTTTGTGATTTACTTTGTATATTTTGTTTCTGTGTTTTTGGACTAACAAATTACTTTACTTCCCATGCTGAGTGTTGGACATGCTTCTGGAGTGCCTATTTACTAATTTCTACCTTGTAGACAGACACACTTGAGCAGGTGTTGCAACGTGCAATAGTTTCAATGCATGCTTTGGAAAGGCCATATTGTCCCAGACCACATGTTTACCTGTCTAACTGCATCCAGCCACATATGGCCATACTGGTAACAGTATACACATTGCAGTGATATTAACAGGTATCCTACGCCTAGGGCACTAGATACAATAACAGTAACAAGCAACATCACTCTGCAGGCCACACATACTGTCTAACATAAGACTACTTTGCGTACTCCACAAGTACTGTGCCTGCAATCACATATACAATAGACATAACCAGTGGTACATGTGATAAGTACTGTGTGCTATAGTGTGTAATAGTAGATAGATAGGGGTTCTATGCTCACTGCAGCCAAACTAAGAACATGCCCATATGGGCTATCTTTGTGCAATGGTTATGCATTTTATGGCCCTGTGACTAGCAGCTGGCCTCTACATTGCCCTCCTCTACAAGGCCTGCTGATGTCATCCATCTTAAGAGTGCTGGCAGACAGTCTAAATCAGATAAACTCTGTAGCACATGCAAAAAGTACTGTGAGCTGTAGTGTGATCCTGTAGATAGATAGGGGCTGTAATCTCACAGCAACCAACTGTCTGTGTGAGTGTGTGTGTGTGTGTGTGTGTGTGTGTGTGTGTGTGTGTGTGTGTGTGTGTGTGTGTGTGTGTGTGTGTGTGTGTGTGTGTGTGTAAATATATCCACATGCAGAACTGTGGACATGCCCATATGGATTATCTCCATGCAATGGTTATGCATTTTGTGGCCCCGAATTGCCCTCCTCTACATGATCATAACTAATGACTGCCACCTGTCTGACTCAGACACAGGATATTTGTAGATGTGTCAACTCCATCACTGCACTGTCTAGATTTGTACATTCAGAAAGCCCAGGTGACATGTATCAAGAGTAGAAGACCTTAGCACAAAGTATGACTGCATGATTATGCTGACTGCCCCCATTTACCCAGATAGACTGTTCGACATATATGCATCTAGGGAGTCCTTCTCTTATACTGTCGTACCTTATTGATGTCATATTTCTGTTGTGCTGCCATTCCATCGTGTGCCACTGTATTGCCATTATGTGTCCATAGTTTATTCCCTCAGACTCCTAGAATAGAAACATACACAGGTCCATGAGACACATGTCATCCTGTAACACTACCACCACTATAACATCATACAAAATAAGGCACACAAGGTTTTGTAAATAGTCATGACAAATGCCAGAATACAGTATCTGTTGTGGACCACAACAAGTGGCATGGCAAAACAATACTGCATTACACACATACATGTCAAGTGATATAGTCACCCTGTGCATCAGACACATAGCTTAATTTCCCTCCATTGACACCAAGGATGACAGGGATGTGGCACAGGTATCATCACATGTACAGAGTGTGGTGTGGGGATGCTGGAGGCCTAGGCTGTGCTAAACAGTTGACAGTATGTGTGAGAGTCAGGAAGGTGTGGTGGATAAATGGGCCACAGGGTGGTGCTGTGTGTGTCTGTAGATGTCCTGCATGTGACAGTGGTGTTTGAGTGTGTGCATGTACACAGTCAAGCCCAGTGCTAGCCCTACATGTGTGTACATCAGACAGATGTGGACAGTACATGGTAGAGTGGACAGTTCACCATCTCCAGCCATGAACATGGGAACTGGCTCTGCCAGGAGTTGCACTGGCACCACCACGCCCATGTTCAGATGTGGTGCTAGTACCTGATGGTGACTGCTGTCTGCTAAGTCTGTGTCCCCCTCAGAACCACCCAGGACCACATACCCATGGCCTGGCGCATTGTGGTGTGGACAGCACACTTCCCTCTCTAGTGCTAGAGTTACTGAACCATTCCAGGGTGTCCCCAATGCAGTAGACTCAGTCACAGATGTCAGACTGTGCTGCTTCCATAACCCTAAATATATGTCTGGTGTTCCATTCAGAATGTTTCTGTGCCTCCATGATGGCCCGAAACATGCAAGTGACTTGAGATGTGATACCTGCAAGAGGTGCTGGACTGACAGCAAACCTCCTATAAGCACCCCTGTCATTCTGCCTGTGTGGGACGTGCTAGCTCTCCGGCTTTGGCCAGTGTCTACACTCACTGAGGCCATAGTTGCCACACTTCCTTGTTCAATGTCTCCACCCTCTGACTGTCCAATATCTGTGGTCTCTGAGGAACAGGTATGTGTGGGCATACTTACTGTGTGCGGAGACAATGGGGGCAGAATAGGGATGCCAGCCTCTGGGACAGGTTCAGCTACCATCAACCCTCACTATGGCTGCCATCATCATCAGAGTCCAATGGGACACTGACATCAGGTTGTGAAGGGGACAGACTCCAACCACCAGTCACCTGTGAAAACCAAGACAAAAATAATACATTACTACCTGCACTTTTATGTATGGTACTCCACACAGGCTCATACAAATGAGGATCCACAACTGCATTACCAATATTACCAGTCTCACATCTACTCATCTCCGGTCCTATGCACAACAGGCAACCTCACAGCATACACATACAATTCAAAGCCTGTTTAAAATGTACTTCAGCTACATCCAGTTAAAGTTGCCAGTAAAAGTTATGTATATGGTATGCAATATGACACAATGCATGATAGAACTACACATAAAACCCAGTGCACCTATCTTGATAATGATATGCCAGTACTAATGTCACTGCCTCAGGTATGTAACATCTACCATTTGTGTTTGAACAGCCATCTTGGATTACTTTCCTTGTGTATTCCAGGCTGGGTAGTCATTCACAGCTGTAACTGCAAATGTGTTAATATTCATTCAAATTCACACCTGTAATTATGCAGTCTATGAGCTGTAGTCAACTGTTCCAGAATGTTACATGCAAATATTCTAATCTGGCTAAGCACAATGTTTGAACATAAGGCAACATGTCAGCTCTTAACTTTCATAGGGAATGTATGATCCATAAAAAGGGAGCATGTTTACCAGGTACAGGACCATGGACTTGGGCAACTCCTAATGGACCTATGAAAGGGTGAGGGAGCAGTATTGTCAGCACCACCATAATGTGCAGCACAACATGATAATATGTGCATATATCCACTTGTACAGTAGCCACCATTAATGGCTGTATTGCTGAGATTCAGACTATGTGTGCACAACTGAGGTTAAAACCCAATATACTCCCTAATGCAGATTGACCTGACACCCATGTACAGGTATGTACAGCCTGCCACTGTGGCTGATACAGTATTACACTGATGAGCACAGGTAAGCTTACCTGGATGCTCCTCTGCTGTGCAGACTGTGGCATCCACCTCCACAATGTATGGTGTGATGGATGTCTTCAAGCTGTTGTGTGTTTCTAAGTATGCCAGGATTTCTTCTGTGGCTGAGAGTGGTTGTTCTGCTGCAGGGCCTCCAGTGGTGGTGGCACAATCCCTGGCAACATCAGCTGCCCTTCATTGGACAGCATTCAGAATGTCTGTGGTAGGTGTCAGACCTGCTCATAGTTCCTCTCCTGTTGGCCAGTCTGATTGACAGCACGGCCAAGGTCTGCCCACAGTGCTGCCCAAAGTTCCCGATGATGCCTTCCTGGAGCAACAAGATCTGACGGTGCAGTCTCAGTACATCCACTATTATGTCATTCTCCACATCTGAGAAGGGGGATGTATTCTGTGTTACATGGTTCCTGAAAGACAATAAAAGGGAAAGCATTACAGGACTAGATACATGGACGTCCATTAGGTACAGATACAGCACACCCATAATGGCCTGCACTATCTAATGATCCCTTACACTTCATACCCTACAATGTGGAACACATTACATGTGTGGGTTCCACCAATATAGTAGCAATACTGGGGTATGTCCCTGTGTGCCATGACAGATTCGGCTGTATGTTCCTATACCCAGCACTGCAGTCTACTGTGGTTTGTCTCCTATGAGCAGACTCCCACTAATATGTCATACGGTCACTGCCAGACAAATAGCAGTGTGCTATTACAACCACTATATGGGAACAGTCCAGCAACCCCAGTGTGCCACAATGACAGAAAACAATGCAAACCTGCTGTAGAATATGCCCCATGTAGGCATCATACCTCTCAACTATACAGTTGTTTGCAGAATGTCAAGATGTTTGCCTCATAGGTTTGGTCATTTTCACAAAAACTTGTGGATATCTGACATATGGATGGCAAATCATTGATGGCTGATGTTAGAAAATAAAGACAGACATCTGAACTGCAGATGCCATAACCTTCAGAATAAAGTTATGGTACTGTAATACCTGTTATTCTATTCACCTTCTTACTTTGTATGAGCAGTATATAAACAGTGTCCCTCATTCTGGGCTGTTGTCCATCCATTAATTATGGCTTTGACCAGATTTCTTGCTATAAGAGGTTGACAGGTATTTTAGGTATAGCTCTCATCCAAACAGGGACAAATGTCAGCAGAATCAGGGACATACCCAGAGTACATCATGGACATTCAGGGACACTTTTAAAATCTTACAACTATTTATGTGACATATTGAAAGATCGAGAGGAGGTGCATTATTATACATCATGTGACATTACAGCAGTATTCACTGTTACTTATTGTCAGTATTATTTTGTGTAATTCACTTGCTTTACTACAACAGCCATCCATTGTAGGAGGGACTAAGAGGGAAAGAGCTAAGATGTGGGTGAAAAACAGAGACAGTTGAGAGGCATGGCTGTATGTGTAAGACAGCAGAGTATCAATGACATGACATTACCATAGATCTAAGACTGCCTTACTGTTGTAATCTATTCCC
Organism: Protopterus annectens; assembly: GCF_019279795.1. Lineage (NCBI taxonomy): Eukaryota > Metazoa > Chordata > Ceratodontiformes > Protopteridae > Protopterus > Protopterus annectens. The sequence continues at coordinate 1,927,459,756 of NC_056729.1, read as the reverse complement.
CATACCTCCATCTTCCCATCTGCATCCTGTTTAAGGAAGATATCATGCACATACCTGGTGGACTGCAGTATCCCTATGTTGAACTTTGCTTCTGGTACTCCTATGCATAGGTTCATAGATTCATAGGTTGTTACTAGTCTATCAGCCCTAGGGCATATACAAGCCTAGCCATAACAATTCCCTGGCTATTTCTTCCCACACTGTTTACTTCCCTGGAACCCTGTCTAGCAGGGCGACTGACGTGATCCCTGGGGTGAATTTCCTTTCTCCCATCCAATCATCAAGGTTCCTTTTGAAGAGGGCCAAAGAGGCACTCTGCTTGATATGTATGGGCAATCTATTCCAGAGTCTGGGGAGTCTCTGGGTCAGGAACCTATCCCTCCAGCATATTTTGTTTATTGTGATGACAAGGTTTAGATCCCTGGAGCGTGTAGCTCTGAGGGATTGGGATTTCTTTAAGTGTAGCAGGTCCAACAGCTCTGGGTTTGACATGGCCTTGTATGTTAAGCAGAGATTGCCTCTGAGTAGACGATATGCGACAGAGTATAGCTGGAGTTTTTTAAGGCGGTCAGCGTAGGGCATCTGCTTTAGGCCTGTGATTCTTTTAGTGAGGTATTTCTGCGTCCTTTCCAGTTGTTGCAGATGTCTTGAGAGGTACATACCAAATGGGGCATTGTATTCTATAATGGGTCTAATGAGGGATGAGTACAGTGGGACAATGACCTCCTTTTTTCTTGATGAAAAGCCCTTAGTGATGAGGTGTGCCACATAGAAGGATTTCCTGACTGTTGTGACTATGTGGTTATCGAAGGTGAGGCCACTGTCCACCTGTGTCCCTAAGTCTCTTATCACACTTTTAGTGTTTAGTGTACTGCCACCTATATGGTAATTCATGGATACATGTATTTTCCCAAAGGGGATAACTATACATTTCTTAGCATTGAGATTGAGCCCATGGCTCTGGCACCAAGCATCTGTTTCTGTAAGGCCCTTTTGTAGAGTAACCATATCATTTGGGGATTCAATAATGGCTCCCAGTTTGCAGTCATCTGCGAACTGTGTTAACCAGAGTCCCTTAGTGTTGGCCTGTACTTCAGAGCAGTAGACGCCAAACAAGAGCGGTCCCAGGACTGAACCCTGTGTGAGTTAAGTCAACATAACCAGCTGCTTGCCTTTTCAAGGTAGTGCTCATTAGCAGGTAATTTCCTCTGCACCAATCTGTGGCTCTGATATGCTAATGACATGCCAGCACAGTGCAATATATAAGGTCTTCATGTAGACCTGGACCCCTTTCTTAGCTGTAAAGATGGACATTACTGAGGTGTGAAGACTACAGCATCACAAAGAATAGGTATCATAACTGTCAATGGTAGAGACTTATGTAGTATGTCCGCAGTTTTTGCCTCATATATGTGGTCAGTGTCCCATGACATTGTGGTCATCCGGCATTTCATTGGCAAACACAGTCCACAGTGGTGCAGTGGTAGCGTTGTTGCCTCACAGCAAGAGGTTCTGCAGTTCGATTCTCAGCTGGAGTGCGGGGAGTGCCTTCTGTGTGGAGTCTGCATGTCCTCATCGTGGTTGGGTGGGTGTTCAAAAGACATGCGTAAAGGGGCGTGTCTTCATTGAAGGTTGAACGGTGAGCTGGCACTTTGGCGTTCGTCAAAATCTATTACCAAGCATTAGTGGACCGGAGTTCTGCTGTGGCAACCCCTAACTGGGAAAAGCCAAAAGACAACAACAGCAATAACATGGGTTGAGGTCAGTAATAAAAGACACATATTCGAGTGTCAGATGTCATAACCATGAATATAAAACAGATGCTATGAGAAATATCTGTGTGGCCTGGTGGGTTAGTGCAGTGAGCAATAGGTGATAACAGCCTGGGTTTGAAACATGGCAAAGGTGTTTTTTTGTACATGTGTCTGAGAATGTAATAAACACTTAATCATTAAAGCTTATTTAAGCTTAGCTAAGCGAAGTGGCACTGCATTCCACTCCCTGCAAATCGGCACTAAAAAATGTAAAGAATAGAAAAGGGGGGTGATAGGAAGGTGGTGAAATGGGGACAAACAGGGGGAAAAACATACTGAAAGGCAGCTACAGATGTGTGGGGAAGGTGTAGGAAAGAATCATAACTATCCATAGCTTGTACAGCAACTGCTGTGCATTTTGACAGATTTTGTAAATGAATTTGGACTCTCAACCCCCAGAGAGAGAGGGGCGAGGACAACACAACTATGTTGTCAAGCCAAATAGACCAAATTAGTGGTGTCCAGTGGACACGTGTGTGAAATGGACAGCTATGTACGGGGCAATATTTTTTTTGGGACAGCTGCCATTTTTTATTTTTTTAAAGGTGAGAGTGGAATGTAGGGGAAGGGACATAGGTACATATGGGGAGATAAGTTGGGTAGGAGAGGATGCTTCTGCAGACAGACAAGACAGCAGACAGGGTAGTGTGTGACACAAGAGGGGGTAAACACCTTGGATGGGGAGGGTTTGTGGAATTCAAGTCCCACGTGTCTCCAGACAGCAGCAGTGTGACTCATATCCCCACCCATGGGACTGTTGGCACTGCTACTTCACTGACCCAAGGGTGGCTGTGCTGGAAGTTGGATGCCAGGGTAAGCCTGCCCCACCAGGTCAGCCAGCATCCTCTCAATATGATGTTGTTGGTGTTCATAGCTCCGGTGAACAATCCTGCACACCATGACAGGCAGTTAGTCCTGGGTGACTGCAGCCCCTCCGCCACCACTCCCAGGGGGAGGCCGGGCCCCTTCCCCTGAGGCAGTTCCACCCGATGCTGAAGGTGGTGCAGGGGCACTGGAGGGGGCACCACTGGCCTGGGTCCCAGATGTTCTAGGTCCCATGGACAGTTGAGGCAAGGTAGGCAGATCACCCAGAACCGGCCTACCCTGACATGCTGTGGTAATGGAGGTAAAGCAGTAAGTATAGGTTAGTTATGAAAAAACATAGTTAATGATAACAGCATGCCAGAACATTGGAAATAATGCAATTACATATCAATGCATATTATGTGAAACACAACAATAAATAACAGAACAGTCATTTGAGATTAATAGAACTTATTGGTGGGATAGATTTCTGTCCCAAATACTCCCCCATGTATGGAATAGACTCCCTCTCCATGTCAAGCATAGTACCTGTCTAGCCCTCTTTAAGAGGAATCTAGATGAATGGATGAGAAACAGAAAATACACTCCTAGGATCCCACCTGTGTCCCTGCTGGACAGGGGAAACAGGTACTGACTTTGTGGGAACATGGGCAAAATTCTTGGCTAGGCTTATAAGGGCCTCCAGACCAATAGCCAAGTATAGTCTTATGAACCTATGTTAACAGCATACCAGTAACAGTTACAGCATAAGGTCAACAAAATAGGTAATTTAACAAGATATGTTAATATTTAACCATTATAATACATAAGTATATATATATATATATATATATATATATATATATATATATATATATATATATATATATATATATATATATATATATATATATATCAATAATAAAGCACATGACCCAACAAACAGTTAATGTAACAACATATGTTAATAGTAAACCATAACCAATGAATAACAATAATAAATAAATGAAGATAGGGGGTGGGTGAAAGAGAGAGAAACAGGGCATTAGTACCATTGTAGGATATTTAATTGAGAACAATACTACTATCTACTCTATGGGTCTGTATTTTCTTTATGTGTACAGTGACTACAAGTCCCCTATAGCTGATATAGCACATACATACCTATCAAAGTATTTGCATGGGACACTATGGGCCAAGCAGTAACAACTGCGGATATGCAACTACACAGAACATTTGTACATAAGGTGGAACTATATAATTACCAATACTTTAATGCAATTTCTGGTATTAACCAAAAAATAGAGTCAGTCCAGAGAATAAACTAATAATCCAAAAACCGGACAAACGAAAGGTTCCACACAGTTGCTGGTGAAGTTTAATTAACGCCACGAACGTGAAAAATGCATGCGTTTTCATCAGAGTATCCCTCAGATTTCTTCAGAACAAACACTGAAACTCCATCCTGATTAATATAAATACACACATCAATTAATCAATCAAGTTAATCCTCAAAGCATTAAAGGCACAAGACCAAATACACATCTATAAATATTATCAGAGAATAATAAAAATATATATGAATAAAACTGATAAACTGTGGACGTAAATAATAGATATATACCCAGAATGACATGATGTCAGTAAGTGTAATGTAAATAATGATCTATACAAGCATACTTTAACATGTCCAAATGCCAACTGTTCTTTTTTTGTATTGGAAACTGTCCCCAAAGAATTGAGGGGAGGGCCCTGGGAACACAGGTTGGAATATAGAGAAACTTTTTGGCAGATCTTTTTGGAATCTAATAAAATGCCTGGTCTTAATGATCATATTTCACTGGCACCTTTGCTTAAATTGAGGGCAGCAAAATTATAAAAATAAATTATATACATGATATTTATGACTAAATGTATTTGATATATATTCTTATACATTTTTATATATATTTTTTTATTTATACATTTTTTATATGTTTTTTAACATACTAAAACTTTTTAAATATGTTATGTACACTTTTTACACGTATTGGACATTTGATAATGTAGAACTTTTTGAAAGTTTTTAACTAAGTATTTTCTATGCAGGTTTAACATTTTTATATAATCACAAAATGATTTTATGCAAGTTCATTAATTTATTCTGGGTATATATCTATTTACGTCCACAGTTTATTATAATTTATAAATTTAGTAAAATGATGTTGCACAAACTGTGTGTAATTTTTGTGTGTTGTGTGACAGTAGAGTTAAGAATGAAATTAATAAAAGGTATCATCAGAAAGTCGCTAGCGCTCTTTTGTTTATATTTGCAGCATGTAGTAATGTTTCCATGATTGCTATGTTATATATAGTAATAGTGACATTAGGGACCAAAATAATACTTTGAAATGAGGTGAGACATATAATTGAAGAATATGTACTTATTAGGATCACTGAAGTCTTGTCTTAATATATATATTATTTGTATAATTATTTATGTGACAAAATGGTGAGTGGTACTTTTAATTACGTCTAACTCTTTGTGACCAAGGAAAGTGACAACTATGCAATATGTGTGTGTGTGTGTGTGTGTGTGTGTGTGTGTGTGTGTGTGTGTGTGTGTGTGTGTGTGTGTGTGTGTGTGTGTGTGTGTGTGTGTGTGTGTGTGTGTGTAAGTGTATGTATATATATATATATATATATATATATATATATACACATAGGCACACATATACACGCACACATTTACACATATTGATATATATATATATATATATATATATATATATATATATATATATATATATATATATACATATGTGTGTGTGTATTATATATCTAGATCTTCTTCTTTCGGCTTTTCCCCGTTAGGGGTCACCACAGCAGATCACCTGTCCACTCATGATTGGCAGTGGAGTTTTACGGTGTTGAGTGGCCAGCCCGGCGCCCAACCTTCAACTGAAGGCACACACATGCACACACTCACACCTAGGGCCAATTTGGAGTGTCCAATCCACCTACAGCATGTCTTTGGGATGTGGGAGGAAACCGGAGCACCTGGAGCAAACCCACACGACCACATCTATATATTATTATTAGGTCTGGTTATGTATGAAAATAAAGTCACCATGATGTCTCTTGTGCTAGTGCACTAGGTCTTCCAGTGGTATAGCCTTCTTGGTAACGTGTCTGTTCTCCAGTTATCTGCTCATTCTGCTTGACTGCTCTGGATCTCCCTGTCTTCTGACTGGGGGTGATCCAAACCCTGCTTCGTATATATCTTTTACCGGCAGCAGTTATAGTCTGAATTCCCTTTAAAGCAGTATGTATTACATATGAACAAGTTATACAGAAAATACTAACTCCATGCATCACTATGACTCTTCAGGCATTCTACATTACAATATGTATCTACACACACGCACACACACATGCACACACATGTACATACACACACACACACACACACACACACACACACACACACACACACACACACACACACACACACACACACACACACACACACACACACACACACACACACACACACATATCAGTTTATTAATATTTGTTACTAGATCATGGAAGAGCTTTCATATATTTATACATAGATTCAATATAGTTGTTTGTGAAAGTTTAGCAAAAAATATAATTGAGTTTGACTGCATTATAATATATTTTAGTAACTATGTAAAGACTATGATGCACTGACAGTTATCACTGTAAATAATATGTCTTTCAAACAATATTGCTATTTGTACAGTTATAATGGCTTTTATTATTCATAGAACATTTACATTTGTTTATTTTGTGCTTTTTTAGTTGATTTTTCAGAAACTGCTCTGGGAAGCAAGGATATGTGTAGGCTGCCAGAGGTGAGACATTCCATACCACATAGGTGCTAATGAGTTAACTATAAACAGCATTAGCCCATATTCATTTTAAATACTTTCATTGATCACAGAGTATCCTAAATCTAAGTTAAAGTTCTAATCTGCATTATGCCATATGCCCTTTTACACATATAAAAAGAAACCAATACTAACTTTAATTTTGCACACACACACACACACACACACACACACACACACACACACACACACACACACACACACACACACACACACACACACACACACGAGTCTACTTCATAATGTTTACTTACCATTTCAGCAATGTTTAAGGCAGTGAGACGACAATGTTGCATGTTTACAAACACAAACTCCCAGAATGTCGTATTTCCTCTCCAGTAAAGTAACCAGTTGACCATCAACAATAACATTACAAACCAAAGCAAATTACACCCACTGAAGTGGGGAGCTTTGCCCCCCAAACCCCCACTGGGAGGGCTTTGCCCGCCAACGTACCCACCTAAATATACCAACTCCAAGATTGCACTACAGTGGAGAAAGGTTAAAGTCAACTATGGTGGCCAAGTGGTTACATTCCTGGAGAGGAAATAGAATGTTCCAGGAGTTTGTGATTATAAATATGCGACATTGTCATCTGGCTATTTTGAACATCAATGAAATGGTAAGTCGATGTTATAAAGGGGATCTGCATATATATATATATATATATATATATATATGTGTGTGTGTGTGTGTGTGTGTGTGTGTGTGTGTGTGTGTGTGTGTGTGTGTGTGTGTGTGTGCATGTGTGTGTTTGTTTGTGTCATTCATATTGTTGAACTTTCAGGTGCTTGATTGGAGACAGGCAGTCTGGCAGCTGACACAAAGGAATAAAGGCAGACAATCTGGCAGGTGGCACAAAGGAATAAAGAGCTGCTAGTGAACGTTTTCTTGTGGTCCAGTAGTTTAAAGTTTGATTCCTTCTGCCGTCATTGCCTAAATGTGAGTATGAGCAAGTCACTTACAACACCCATTGCTTCTGGGATGAGCATGAATTAGACCCATGTAGATCAGTGTGCTTCCCCTGTCAATAAAAACAAATGAAATAAGTTTGCCCTTTGCCCACTCTAGTATGATCTCAAAGTTGGTAAATATAAGCAGCATGGGTTGTGGGGCGTACGGGGGCTGCCACCCTCCAAAAACAATGTTTCATGTATTTATTGTGCTTTGTTTTTTTTCAAGTGATAGAGTTTTGATTATTTTTTTATTATTCTGTAGTTAAATATATATATATATATATATATATATATATATATATATATATATATATATCGAGAGAGAGAGAGAGAGAGAGAGACAACAGAACCTAGTACTGAAGAAATGTACTTTTTTTATATAAATATTTTCCTTATGGAAGAACAAACCAAGAAAATGGGAAAACTAGTTTTACATGAATAGTCTTATTATGTAACTTACTAAAATAGACTGGTGTCATAAATAGTAATGTAAGATCCATTTTAACAATTAACTTGTATTTTTATTAAAACAAGAAAAAAGGATTCAGGCCGATATTGCTTGTTTAACCCATGTTTTATTAAGTAAAAACTAGAGATGACCACTTTCATCCTTGGCAGATCTAAGTTATACATATAAGAAACAAGTAATAGATTTGTGGGTGCAATACCTTTGGTTGTAGCACACATTCATTGTGTGCTGCTTTTCTTTTTGTGGCAATTTTTGTTGTTGATTCAAGTGGTTCCCAATATTACAGTCAAACTGCAGCAGTTCAAATATAATATACTGTTAGGAACTGTTAAGTTAGTATATTTAATTTTCTGAGGTGTAGGGCCAGAAACCCCATATCATGGGGTGTGAAGGGTGAACAACATAAATGGCACATACGCACACATACATACTCACACTTATGCACATATTTACTGTAATAACTGTCAGTGCATTCCATAATTATTATAATATATTATAATGCACTCAAACTCAGAATTATATTTTTTGCAAAACTTTCACAACTCGTCATATCTTGGACACTGTACAACCTAGACATTTATTGTTAGAAGACTTTTGCTACCCTGAAATAATCTTTTATATGACAGCAAGAAATTCATTTCTGGGTGCATATCTATTGAGATAGTTACAAAAAATATGAAAACGTGCTTAATTGTATAATTAGCAATTATCAACATCTAGGATTTCACCGGATGCCATCCAATAGTTTGTAAGTCACTTATTTCTTGAAGTATTATGTACATTTGAAAATCTTGCTTATTTTGTTCATAGGTTAGTACTAGGCTAACTGGCCTTACAAGACATTTTAAGCCTAGCCAATTATCCCCTGTGAGATTCAAACCCTGTACCTTGCGCTTGTAAGGCAAACACCTTAACCATTAGGCCACCCTCCCAATTGTCAAACAACTTGTAATATCTCCAGATCACTGTTTTATAAATGCATACTATAAATGAATTATCTTTTTGTCGTGGCATTTCATGCTATAACTGCAATACTATATAGGTCTCTCAGTTACAAAAAATATGACTGTAAAATGAACATTTGATTAACAACTATCAAACAGTGATTAATTTCTCTACTACAGGACATCATAGATTAACACTCTTAGTGTCATTTTGCTAATAACTCCTTGCCCTTCCTAATACTGCCTGTTATTATCTGGTAAGTCACTTAGTTAAAGAAGCCAGACCTAAAAGAGACCTTGATGCCATAAGGAACTCTGGGTGTTGAATGAAAGTGTACAGTCTAGGTGCCATTGGCTTAAATGAGTAGGCTGTAAGTGAAAATGAATTTGAATGTAAAACAACATTAATTCTAGTAGATATATTTAAGTAGCAGTGTGTTGTGGGCATGAACACATATGTTTCAGTACTATAAAATTACTGATGTACAGTGCTTCTGGGGATATGAGTGTGGAAGGGGAGCAAATTGGGCTACATGTGTTATTCCTACAAGAGTCAATCACTTTGCACATGTACTAGTAACAGTGGTAGTGAAGGTGAGCAGAAAATAAACAAAATAGAAGTAATTTTAGTTTAATGATTAATTTATCTGTGCAAAGAAAGAACTGAATATCAGCAGGGGTATTATGCTTACAAATCTTGTATGATTTTAAAGATATAGACTGCAAGGGCATAAACGTGAGCGTATAGTGGGAGGATAATTTATCTGAGCCACAGAGGAAAAGGCTGCTACAAAAAAAATGCTCAAATAAAGCCTGTGTAAAAATACATATGTAACATAATGTCCAGAATACCTAATACAAGGCTACACATTTCTGGACTCTACCATGTCAGTGGTTGATGGATACGTTCACTTTGATCTGCTTTAAGAAATCTTTAAAGTCATATCAGTTTGGCTTAACTTTCAGTGATAAGCCATATTATCAGTAACTATTTATGTCCAAAACTGCATTTTGTTTCATTGTGTTATTTTAGATTTTTTATATGTTTCATTGTTCTGTTTTTGAAAAAAATGCTTTGCCAGTATACAATTTAATGAAGCTAAATTCAAATTTCAACATGCCAAGTCTGATACTTACTTGTCTTCTATTAACAGCAGGATCTTTATATTTATGCTTGAATTATATTGTGTAATCTAATTTATCCAAAAGGAGTACCCTTACCAATTATTATACTTTCTGATTGTGAAATGTGTCTGTGTGGTGAAATACAGTAAACCAAACATTTTAATTCTTGAAGACCATAATGAAGAGTAGCAAATAGAAGGATGCATGAACATAAGCCACAAAACATAGCAACATTCATCAAACAGGGCTATGTGTACTTCATTCTGCAAGCAGTTCTCACTTTTCTCTCTATCTTTACCAAAAGAAGTTTCTGAAATCAACTCTACAACCATGTATATCAGCAAATTATCCCAGCCCATGCACAGGTACACTACACTTAAAAACTAAAAAAGACCACTTGACCAGAGCAAGTAAAGTTAACCGATTTCATTCTTTTTTATTTAGAACTTCTTCAGAACAAATAATAGAATATACCCACTTCTTTATATATCACTCTATAGCATAAAAATATATATATATATATATATATATATATATATATATATATATATATATATATATATATATATATATGTGTGTGTGTGTGTGTATATATATATATATATATATATATATATATATATATATATATATATATATATATATATATATACATCAATGACAAAATATCTGTCCGATGTTATTTAAGATATGTTAATTTTTAGGGACACACACTGAATTATTGATGTATACATATACATTTAAAAAAAACTTTTTTATGCTATGGAGTGATTTTTTTTACAGTCATTCCGCCGTGGCGACCCCTAACCGGGAATAGCTGAAAGAAGAAGAAGAATTATGATCAGTTCTTAAAACCAGATGTGATGTCATAATGGGATATATAAAGAAGAGGGTGTATTCTGTTATTTGTTCTAAAGAAGTTCTGAATGAAAGAGCTTAACTTTACTTGCTCTGGTCGAGTGGTCCTTTTTAGTTTTTTACTGCATTTTTAGTGTTTACTGCTTAGTTTTTTCTGCACTGCACTTACATGTTCAACAGTATATCAGACTACAGAAGATGGCCTTTTATAGAACACTGCATCTCAGGTTATACAATATAGGGAAAGGTATAACTCAAACATATGTTTGTTTTGTTTAAGTCTCTTATATTTCAAAGTTTAATGTCAGTATAAGCAGTTCACGTAGGGTTCTCTGTCTGCCTCTTGCCCAAATGTGACCCTTTCTTATTGTAGTTGAGATACCACCATTGGCACTGGGCAGTAGCAAGCAGCCTGTAATGGTTAGTTGGACTACAGGCAACAGAATACTAAATTAATCCCTGCAGTACTGGCTCTGCAGGTCATGAGCTCTGACATGAGTACAAACAAAAAAAATAGGTTGAAGTACCAGTTGCACTTGGTGTTAAAGGTTTGGTAGCAGATCGAACAGTTTGGCTTTATTTTTTTTTTTGCTTGTGTTCATTTATTGTCACTTGAAGGGGTTTATAACATCATCAGCTCTGTACATTCAAAACACATGCAAAGTATTATGAATCAAGTTGGCAATGCTCCATACAAGCAGTCTTACAAACAACTATTAAAAATATCTGGAATATGATCAAATGCTTGTCACCCTGTTTCTAAAACACTCCCTAGGATTTAGTAATCTTCCGTGTAAGACTACATTAGTCTTACATGGAAATGCCAGTCTAAGACTATGATGGCAGCGCACCATGCATATTAATGAGGGAGCGCTGCCTCAACTCTAAAGCTTACACGGAGCGTTTTCATTTCCGATATAGCTGCCCGTATTTGCATGTGTTTGCGCGGGTTTGCCCATTGCTTAGCTACAGTTAGCAGTTTAGACATCAAAGAGGATAATAAGAAAAATATATGCAAATTAAGCAAAATAGCGATAGCATAGTGGTTAGAGCCTTTGTACAAAGAGGAGGCATTCCCTGTTCGAGTCCCACCACTACACGTTCCATTTTCTGTTGGAAATCTCTATACAAAATTATTTCCTGACATGTATTATTTAAAGTTTTGTAAAAAGCATTGAAATATTATATGTAGTAGTGAATGATATATATATATATCTATCTATATATATATATATATATATATATGTATATATATATATATATATATAGGAAGGTGAAATGGTTATGCATACTGATGCATGAGTAACTTATTTTAAGCAATGTAAAGCACTGCTAAGCATATTTTACCAGTATTGAGCATATTTATATTTAATTGCTCGTAGCTGAGCACTGTGTTAACTAGCACAATGACTTTGCGCTAAGCTGCGCATCGTGCCAACTAGTGCAACCAGAACATGTTTGTGTGTAGCTGCACACTGCACTAACCAGCACATCGGGCAACATCAGGCAACGTTAAGCAATGCTGAACAAAGTCGGGAAAAGTTGAACAAAGTCAACTAAACATAGTTTCATTGTTTCATAGTTTCATAGTATAGTACTAGGCTATCTGTTCTGGGGCATTTGTAAGACTAGCCATAGTGATGAGGCTTTTGCCACCCCATGAAATGGTACAAAAATGTACAGAATAAATCTAGAATACTGTGCCTCTGTCTAGTACTGACACAGTGAAGGTCCCCTTATATAATAGAATTAGTTTACTGTGCCCCTGTCTAGCAGTGACAGAGATGTGACCCCTGGGGTAAACTTACGATCTCCCATCCACTCATCAAGATTTCACTTGAAGAGAGTCAGTGAGGGGCTCTGCCTTATACGAACTGGGATCCTGTTCCAAAGCATGGGAAGCCTCTGGGTTATGAATCTATCCCTCCAGCATGTCCTATTCATACTTGTGCCGAGGTTTAAGTCTTTAGCTCTCGTGGTCCTGATGGATTTGGATTTTTTGAGGTGGAGCATGTCCATCAGATCCTGATTGGACATGGCCTTGTACGTCAGGCAGAGATCACCTCTGAGCAGGCGGTATGCTACTGAATAGACTAAATGGCTATACTTCCTTTACTGTACCTTAACCATTCAGGTCTGGCCAGTAGGAAAATAAAAAGCAGTGACAGGGCTCGAACTCGGGATACTGTGCACTACAGTCACAGAACATAACCACTAAGCCATGACAGCATTTCATAACCATGCCCTTTAAACAGACACATATCTATCAAAGGAATATTAAACATTGCTAACATCAGCTAAGCAGATGTGCCTACAGCTGAGTGTTTTCAAAACTGTCCAATCACAAATAAGTGCGGGAAATGAGGCATATTTAAGCTCCACAGGCGGGAATACCTGCCATAACTGGTTGTAGCTCCCTTCTGCAGTCAGCTTGGCTGGTGTTGGAGAAGGGACTCGATTTCGAGCGCAACATTGGGGCATTGAGGAGACCAAAGTAATGGTTTGGCTCCTTGTCCACAATCATGAGGAAAGACTCCTGTGGGGCCAGTACCAGGGCACCCAATACAAAATGGAGGCCTGGAACTGTCTAGCTTGTGATCTCACCAGTGCCACTGGTGTTCCTCGGACTGGTGAGCAGGTCAGGTACCATTACTCTGACCTAAAGCAACGTAAGGAGGATCAACTGGACCAGTGGATCCAGGAGGCCTGTGGGATGGCAAATGCCCCAGTACTGAGTAAGTAGCCATTGTATTAAGTAGTTAAGAATTGCTATGCTCGTCTATACTATGGATAGGTATGTCTCAATATCACTACATTTACTTCACAGCTGCAGGTGTCTGGGCTATGAATCAGCAAGCCCATGAAGGTAGGCTGCAAAGGATGCATCACCAGGCAGGTTAGTAATTATTCTGCATGTACTGCTATATAAAATAAATGAGAGAGCCTTCAAAAAGTATTTTAACTCAATAAATAAAGGTATAATAACTCTTTAATAATTGTTCTGCATGTACTGTTATATAAAATAAATGAGAGAGCCTTCAAAAAAGTGTTTTAATCCAATAAATAAAGCTGTAATAATTCTTTAATAAAAGTATAATTCATGGAGTGCATCTATGTGATTTTCTTTGATATGTTGTTGCACTGTTGCATTTTAGAAATAGTACTGTTGTATTAAGCAGTGTTAACCCACACTTGGGTAGGCCATATAAAGTGGATGAAGGGAGTGCCAGTAGCTTGTATGCATATTTACAACCCTCAACTGTTGGTTCATGCCCAACATGTACAGGTTAATCTGGCTCATGAGTAGCTTGGTATTGTGTTCCCCAGAAATATCAGTGTGCTGCCAGAAATGTAGGGAGATGTTCACATATAACTGATAATTTCACCTGAACATATGTAGATAATTATATGAAAGTAGAGCTGTCAGTGTACCATCTCAGCAGTAGTGTGTGTGAGCAACTCTCAAAATATGTAGCAATAACATCTGCATCCTGGACAGTTTGTATGTCAGATACAGCTCATGTATATAATGATCTAGCAAAATCCATTTGCACAATAGAAGGACATTGGGTAGTGTAATAATACACGTAAGGGACATATAACTGCAGTTAAAAGGAATGTAGTGTAAACTAGAAGGATATATAAGTTGTTAATTGAGCTATATTTTTCCACCCAACTGTATGTGCATAAAAATGCAATTACACACCTCAGTGGGTATGACTAATCTCAAAACATTTGTTGGGACATATGTCCTATTGGTTTATAAATATTTGCATTTATTTATATGCATGTGCCCTGTTCAAATACCACAATATTGGTAGCCTGTTGTCATCAATTAAACCTGCATGCTGTTGTAATGTCCACTATTGTTCTATATATGCATGTGTTATGCTTGCCTTTCAACTGTTGAAACTCTGGTGTGTTGGGTTAATGGGAATACTTCTGCATGCTGTTATAACTAACTGGGAATGCTGCTGACAGTTACTAACCTATATCTTTATTAAATTGTCCAAAACATAGTTCGTATGGGAAGGCAGGTCCCAGCGGACCCACTTGTCCCACCTCAGTTGGCCATGGCACCTGGCACCCGCAGGTCCGGTGCCCAGCCTGGGACCTCCTCCTCCATTGGCCCTGTGCCACCTTCAGGTTGAAGCACTACAGGGGATGGGGCTCACCCCCCCATGCAAACGTGGACAGAGCAGGGCCACCTATCACCCTTTGAATGGTCCAGGCTGTGGTGCATAGAGAGATTGAGCATTTTGTTGCAGAACCTCTATGCCAGCGTGAGGCATGAGTAGCACAACTCCTGGGTCAGCCTGCCCCTCCTACACAGCCCCCAGGACAGCCACCCTCTAGGCTGTGAAGGTGCAGTGGTGACTGCCCATGGGTGGGGATCTCAGTTCCACTGTTTCTATCTGTGGGCTCATGGGCATGCAATTTCCAAACATCCCTCCCCGTCAGTGGTGTTCACCCACCACATGTGTCATATTCTGCCCCTGTATGCATCTTGTTTGTCTTGTCTGTTTACCTCCCCAACCTACCTCCTCAAATATACCTACTTCCCCTACCCCACATTCCACTCTCACCTGAATAAAAAAAGAGGCAATCTGCTCCCAAAAAAATAATTACGCCTCATACATAGCTGCCCACTTTGCACACATCCCCTGGACACATAAAATGTAATTTAATTGGCATTACAACATACTTTGTTGTCCTCACCCCTCTCTCAGGGGTTGAAGGTTTCATATGTACCTCCAAATTTATTCCATATGCACAGCTGTTGCTGTTAAAGAAATGGGCAGCTATGGACCTTCCCTACACCTGTCCTGCACAACCTGAGCTATTTTCCCTACTGTCTTTCCCTCTTTGTGCCCCTTTTTCACCAGTTTCTTATCTCCCCATTTTTCTTTTCTTTCAAAGAAATAAGCGCGGGGTTAGTGGGAGTAAGCACTATTAAGCAGTAGTTAGCGGGTTTGCATGAGTTTGTACTTGTTTGCACTTAGCTAAGCATTGCTAAGCATTGCGCAAACCTGCGCAAACCCAAGCAAACCCGCTTACAACTGCTTAAATGTGCTTTAGTCACTCTGTATGTCAGGGCCCTTGTTCTGCTTAGTAGCAAAATAAAACACCTTTGTCAGTCTCTAACCCCAGAGCTTGTACACACTACATTACATGAATTACCACTAAGCCATGGTAGATATACAACATGTTGGTGCTGAAATAAATATATCATGCATCAGAATTAGTGAATGTAAAGGAAAAATAAGAATGGCATACCACACAACTTGTTCTGTGGATCTTTACCAACAGTTGTTGTGGGATTACATTACATGACTGTGATAAGAGAAGCAGCCATTCTAGCAGGAAATAATGTTACACCATCATTTTACAACCCCCACACAGTATCATAGCAGGACAAACACTGGCATATCTGTTTAGGACAGAAGCCATACCTCCCAAATGTCCCCAATTTTCAGGGATGTTCCTGATTTTGAAACAAAATTTAGCTCTGTCCCTCTGTATCCCTCCAAAAACTACTGACTTTGGCCAGAAAGGTGGTGAATTACACGTAATGAGTAATGACAATAAGTAAGAGTTATACACTTCTTTTACTTCAGAAAAGGTGTATTAATCCATATGATCTGGTTCTCTCAAAGTCTCAACTTAATGGCACTAATATTTTAAAGGTGTCCCTGACTTTTTCTCTACTTTTCCCTGAATCTGTTCAAATATGTACCTGAGTGTTTGAGAGGTCTGGCAGAGGCAGAAACACAGAAGCATATCAGCCTTTCTGCTGTTACACACTGTACAAATAGCTTTGGAAGGAGTTCTGGAAGCATACCCTTATGTAGAATACAACACTGAAATACAAAAGGATGTAGCCATGTACTGGTAGCAACCAACTGTAACAATGCCATTGCTCTAGTGCTAAAAAGACCTGTGTGGTGCACAGACAAAGAATAACAGGCTAATCTCTGGCTACCATGTGGATAGATCCACAGTTGGGAGTTATGCAGACAGACTACTTGCCTTGATAAACTAACATGTACACAGCAACCCTGTAAGTCCAGCAAGATAAAATTCACACAATAATACCTACACTCTCTGTACGTCTGCACCCCTACCCAAATGTAGAATATACCTGTGTGTGCAGGGTCTACCAAGGATGTAGGTAAGCATACTCACAGTACTGAAATGTGTCCAGTTTTCTTGAGCAGCTTGTGCTAATGTTAACACTAAAAAGCACAAACTGTTTAGAACTGAGTAAATGAATATTCACAGTATAGCAGTTCACAAACAATTCTTGTGCCAAAGGAATACATCTCAATAACTAGATTTGTATGGCAGTTAATTGTAAAATTTGAAAAGACAGTACATCCTCCCATATATCTTGGGTTAGCATTTTGAGGGGTGAGTGCATTTCTACACTGACAAGTGTGTACTGGAAGCAGCAACATTTAGGTCTGAGTACAAATTGTAAATCACTGGCTCCACCCCTGGTTCTGATATAAGAACTATACCATCCTTCTGTCTTAAACAATGATGTCCACAGCAAACAAGGATGATCTCCATCTTGAAAAGCTGAAAGGGCCATGCCTACCTGAGTTAGCAATTTATAGTACTGGGTTGCTATGACAGTGATTACTGCAATTACTACACAGCAGGCTGCATGCAATTAGCACATGGTGGTCACTAATTGGTGCAGAGGCCATCACATGCTCATGTGCAAATACCTACAAAAGCAGGCTGCAATCTCTGCCAACAAACTCAATCACTCTATTGCAGAGACTGACAGAGAGAGAGAGAGAGAGCGAGTCAGAGAAAAGGAAAAAGAAAAAGAAATAATACCAAATCATACAAAGGAAAGGTATGTGACACATATGTATTTATTGGCATGTAGTAGATGTTTTTGAAGAGTAGCCTACATAATGTGAACCATTCATATGTGGCAGCAGTACTTATCTATGCACAGATGTCCTGCTTAACTACTGCTATGGACAATACAGTGTGTACCTATGGGCAGTGGGACATACCTGTGAAATGTGTAGCTCAGCATTTAATGTCAAAGATCTGATTCATGTTATCTGTGTTCTGTACAGTAGTGTGGCCAATGACTGTTGGGGGGATTAGCACTGCCATTATATAAACATGGGTGTGACAGAGCAACACATGCATGATAGTCATATTAAAGTGTAGCTTAGCATTGGCAACTGCTGTAGCAGTCTAGTATGCTTATCTAGCATTTGTAGCTATATATACCCCCTCTAATGTTAGTGTGTGTTCACATGTGACACCTGTTTGTGTTGCAGCAAGGCCCAACAGTTCAGCTGTGAGGTCCAGGGACTTACAACAGTGTGGACCTTGTGTGTGTATGCCACACACATATGGAGAAATATATATGTGTCATATATATTCACATCTGTATATGTGCATAGAGCAGGGACATATTGCAACTGTTTGTGAAGGGTGGAGATATATATGTTGGTGAAGGTTAGTATGCGCATATTTGTATGTAGGTTTTAGTGTGTGATAAACAAGACAGCATACAGTGCTGGTATATGACATGTGGTGGTTAAACACTGTGGGTGGTTTGTTCAGTTTGCAATGTTGAAGCCAGTGAGGCCTGCTAAAGCTACCTGGGCTGTGAACGCCTTCAATGCATTTATCCCAAGATTGTGCAATTTAATTACATTACTGTACACCTCACATCCTTTGTATAATTGATATTCTCACTATGAAAGGTGAAGTGTATATGTGCCTACATATATATATATATATATATATATATATGTGTATATATATATATATATATATATATATATATATATATATACATATATATATATATATATATATATATATATATATATATATATATATATATATATATATATAGATAGGTTCATGGGTTCATAGGTTCATACTAGGCTATCTGCCCTAGGGCATTTATAAGCCTAGCCAGAATGTCTTTGGCTTTCGCCACCAATTTTAAATTTATTTTGCTATGGCCTTTTTGAGGTTAGTATACTGTGCCTCTGTCTAACAGTGACACAGAAGTGATACCAGGGTAAACCTATGATCTCCCATCCACTCATCAAGATTCCTCTTGAAGAGAGTCAATGAGGACTCTGCCTAACCTGGACTGGGATTTTATTCCAGAGTGAAGGGAGCCTCTGAGTTATGAATCTGTCCCTCCAGCATGTCCTATTTATTTCAGTGCTGAGGTTCAAGTCTCTCGAGCATAGCTCGATGGGATTTGGATTTTCTGAGGTGCAGCATGTCCATTAATTCGGGTTGACATGGCTTTATATGTCAGGCACAGATCGCCTCTGAACAGGCGGTATGCCACTGAGTAGAGCTGGAGTTTCTTTAACCGGGCAGCATATGGCATCTGTTTGAGCCCTTTGATCCTCTTGGTGAGGTACTTTTGGGGTCTTTCCAGTTGCTGCAGGTGTCTGGTAAGGTACATCCCAAAGGGGCATTGTACTCAATTATGGGCCTGATGAGGGATGAGTAAAGAGGCACGATGACCTCCCTGATCTAGATGTGGATCCCTCCATGATTAGGTTGGCAGTTTATAATGTTTTTCTCACCACTTTGGCCAGTGGTTGTCAAATGAGAGATTGCTATCAACTTGGGTCCCCAGGTCCCTAATTACTTCTTCTGTACTTAATGGATTACCACCTATGTGGTAATTTGTGGGCACTTTGTTTTGCCAAAGGGATGACTATACACTTTTTGGCATTTAGCTTGAGGCCATGGCTCTGGCACCAGTTGTCTGTTTCTATGAGGCCCTTTTGGAGGATGCTTGTGTCAGCTGGAGAGTTGATTATGGTGCCCAGTTTGCAGTCATCTGCAAACTTGGTCAGCCACAGTCCTTCTGTGTTGGCCTGTACCTCCGGAAATATATACCGAACAAGAGAGGTCCCAGGACTGAGCATTGTGGGACACCACTTGTAACTGGTTTGGAGTCTGACATGGCTCCAGCAATTCTAACCATGTGGGTTCTGTCCTTGAGCCAGTTTGCAATCCATCTAGTGACATAGGGGTTTATATTTAAGCTGGTGAGCTTATCTATAATGCCCGAGTGGAGTATTGTATCGAAGGCTTTTGCGAGGTCCAGGTTGGCTGTGTGGACCACCTTCCCCTAGTCAATGGCCTTGGTGACTGTTTCAAAGAAATCAACCAGGTTTAAGAGGCAGGATCTGCCCTTAACATAGCCGAACTGGGTAGGATCCAGTGTCTGTAGGTCCCCAATATCTTTATTTATGAGGTCCATGATGATCCTTTCCATAGCTTTGCAGACCAAGCTAGTGAGGCTTATGGGGCGATAGTTTCCAGAATCCGTTGAGGCACCACCTTTATGGAGAGGGACCACTGTTGCTGTATGCCACTCTTTGGGCACATATCCTGTAGTAAGGCTGAGATTGAACAGTAGTTTTATGTTTGGGTTTAGCTCTTCTTGGAGTTCATGTAGGATGCAGCCTGGGACACCGTCTTGTCCCATTGATGCTGTGTTTTTTGCTTTTGAGATGGTGGCTCTTACCTGAGCATCTGAGATCTCAGGGGAGCAGCACTCTGCTGGGATAGATATTTGCCCTTTTGTTGGGGAGGGGGGGAGAAGTTTGCGCTGAACCTGTCAGCTAGGATGTTGGCAATGTCTGTGGGTTCGGTGTATTTTTGTCGTTTTAGACTAATTCTGAGCATATCTGGGAATTACCACCCAGGTTCCTAACATAACTAAAGAAAGCCTTGTGATTATCCTTAGTGTCTTGTGCAATTTTTCTCTCGAAGCTGGCCTTAGACAATTTTATGAGTGCCCGTAGTTTTTTGCTAATACTGATCAGTGATGCCTTCCCTTTTTGTGATTTTGCTCTATCATTTAGTAGCTTCCTCCTTCTATTGTATAGTTTGTTTATGGCTGGGGTCCACCAGACATGACATCTGCCTTTGGAGGATTGGGTCTTGGTTTTATTTGGGATGGCATGATCCATGCATTCCTGAAGGTGTTCATAGAATGAGTTTATAAAGGATTCTGCGGTCTGGGCCGTATTTAGTTATATATACTCATACACATCTACATCTACTTGTTGCAATACATTCTCTGTACTGTTAACTGACTGTGATGGTCAATGTGTTTGGGAATACATAAAAGATATGTATCTGTGGGATAGCTTAGAGGGAAACTGTTTATGTCATGGTTTTATGGGTCCTTGCTTTTATCCTAGCAAAGGCTGTGTATTCTGTTGCTAGGCAGAAAAAGTGCTATTGCATACAGTATGATTAAGTCCCTTGGTTTTAACTGGGGTGTGTCATTGGTGGCTAAAGCACTACATCTATGATTATTGATTGGTACTGATGTTGAATCCAAATCCTGTGTGTACTGTAGTACTAATTGAAGCTCTAGGCCTGTACAGCAAAGTATGGTGTATGTCCACATTGCTTGCATCCACTGTTTTGTGTGGTCCCTGTATTAATCACAGATTATATTTCTCAAGATTAAGGTTGTATAAGTACTGACACACAGTACTGTATAGTACACACTGAAAGCTTGTCTAGGTTGTCATACCTTTGTGTCCTGTAATTATGTCTGATGTGTGTGTGGGTATGTCTGTAACATGTCCTTTGACATATGTGTGGTAAAACATATAACTGCGTATCTAGCAACATTCATAGTGTACTACAGCAGTATGTGACCTATATTCCCAATTGTGCACACATTTTGGACACAGGTTTGCCATTAACAAGTTGTGTGGTATAATAGTAATACATTTACTGGACCTTACACTCATTGTGATGGATGATATATTTCTTTACACATCAGCTTGATGTATATCTGCTGAGGCTAGGTGGTGCATCGTGTTGCATACAGTGTGCCAGGTACTCTTGCATAGTCTTATATAGTGATTCTATTTTGTTGCTGTGCAGAACATGGTTCATTAGATTGAGAGTGAGCCAGGCACTTCCAAGCAGTTGTGGGGTGAGCAGTAATAAATGGCAGTTAAAGTGTTTCACTCTTGGTTAGCTTATAGGTTGCTATATATGGCTATTCAGTGATATCTGTACTGTATAATGTCAAATGTACCATATGACTTGCTCATACATATTTTCGTATTTATGTCTTCCAGGGATCAATGGCACATCACAGGAACCCCACTTACAGTAGTGCTGCTGAAGATGACATAATTACTAACAGTATGATTCAGCACTACAGTCTCATGTTCTCACGAACCAGCCAGGACCTGCAGGAGCACACTTATGTGGTAAGATGTTGTCACAGGGTAAATGAAGTAGGTCTGCATAACCGGACATATGATCAGGTACGCCACCACTGCAGTGATCTTCTCAGACATGTCCGTCAGCGTGCTGCTGATGTATGGAGACAACAGCTTGCAACAGGAGGTGGTGTTAATATCCACCCCCCCCTCAGCAGAGTGGAGGAGCTGCTCCTGAGCCTGGTGACACATGCCCAACAACAACAGCAGCAGACATACACCATGATGGAGGTTGGAGCCACCCAGCAAGCACACATGGAGCATGCAGATAACATGGCATATCTGTAGACTACTGTTATCTGTATTGGTAGATCATGCATATTTGAGATGTGGAGTGTGTTGTTAAAAGATGTGGAGCCTGTTGTTGTGCAATACTGATCATTTGGAACATAATCTGTAGCCCTGTGAATGTAAACTGTTGTTGTACTGTAAGATTGCAAACACACAGTAGCAATGCCACAGTTGTGGCCACTGACAAACTGTCTCATCTCTATGTAGGTCCCTCTGGGGTGACATCAAGGCAGTGGACAGGTGCTGGTGAGTGTGTTCTACATTTATTATTGTAAATAAAAAGCACATGTCATAGTTAAGATGTAGGCCATGTACACATTTGACACACCTACCCATAATGCATGCTGTGCATGTTTGGTGTAAGACCACACACATCTCACTAATGTGATTAGCTGCCTCAAACACATGCAATACCCTGACCATCTCAAACAAATGTGGCTAGACTGTAGTGACCATTGGATAGGCACAGTTGATACTCAACATGCACATAACATACATATCGATGTCATTCACAGAGCATTTTTAACATGTTACACATAAAGGATTCCCAAACCCTCTGTAAAGACACACTCCAGTATCCAAAATCTCATCCACACATTACACATAATATACCTGAGGGGTAGAGGCCTATCATTGGGCATTTAAACACTCTGCAACACACTACACATTCATGTCAGGGAATGCTCCTTATTGGCCTCCTTACAAACTCATGTAACAACTGTTTGTGAAATGGCGAATGTAGCCAAGGTAGTGCAGTTCCAGTACAGCATGAGTAGTGCTGGTTTGGGAAACATTTGTAGCCTTGAGTGACCACATGATGCCTCATGATGATGGCCTATGGTACTATACCCCATCCAGTTATTGTAACCACAGTACTACACATAGCTTTCATTGCTATACACCTTGCTATACACCTTAATGTTGCGTGTGTGCACACATATGCACCTCTAAACAATATGCATACCAATCACCATTTGCATAACTGACACATATATGTCTTGTGATGCTATTGAGTTTTGAATACCTGCACAGCAATGTTGTGTCCATGTATGCATTGTGTTCCGGGGGGGAGGCCCATCACCTAATAACAAAACACATGAATCAAAGCCATGTATACTGTTAGTAACAAGGACACATGCAAGCTGTTGAGCAACACATGTCCTGCATGCTGACATGTGTGATATGACTGTTTTGCTTGTGATACTGTACCTCACCATCACCTGCTATTGTGTATGTTCTGAGATTGATGGTGTTGTGTTTGTCTGCTTTAGAGAGGAGTGTATGTTTGTGTGTGTGCATGTGTACATGTGCGCATGTGTGCATGTGTGCATGTGCGCATGTGTGCATGTGCGCATGTGCACATGTGCGCATGTGCGCATGTGTGCATGTGGTCTGACATCATGTTCAGGTCTTAAAGTGTGATTCCTCTTTTCCTCTCACAGGTGCCGAGGTGGGGTTGGTTCAGTACAGCAGGGAACCTGATGTCAATGAGACAGACAGTGGTCATGAGGATAGGTGTGTTGAGGCACAGGCAAATTTGTCAGGGTCTGTTGTTGGGCTACCAGTTGACAGTATACAAGTCTCCACCCCATCCATGCACCCAGTCATACTACCTGTACATCCATCATCATCATTGCCCTTAGCTGAGGGACAGTGTATGGTTGGCACTGGCTAGGACAGTGTGGTATCTATGGCACATGTATCAGGACACAGCAGCCATAGACAGATGTCTGGAATGGTACCACATAGGCAGATGCCCAGGGGTTCTCATCAGAGCACTGCTGGTCATCATGCCCCTGGTAGACGTGCCACACCTCTTTCTACCACACGCATGTTCAGGCTGTCATGGAGGCACAGACATGAATGGAGCGGTATACCAGACAGGCACTAAGGGCACAGAGGGCTCATAACATCTCTGTAAATGACAGTATCCATAACCTAGCAGGTGCCATATGTAATTACACTGAGGTCATTGATAGACATTGGGGTGAGACATTGGATGTCCTCTCCAATGTCATGTCCATGTGTCAGGACAGTGCGGGACAGTTGAGACGTCGACGGGGATGTATGCTAGCAACATCAGCAGCTGGAGGTCACCGTGGATGTAAAGCAAGTCACAGCCGCTCCCGTAGTGCCAGTAACAGCCCCATCAATGTTGGGGGGGCTGTCCATAGACCGTCCTAGAAGACCATGTGCACGTGGCTCTGGCCAGTCCCAGCAGGGGCCTGGATCCAGTGGAAATATGTCAACCTCTTTGGATAGTACCCAGTCTGGATTAGTACCTGATACTGTCAGTAGCACCCCTGCCAGGCACAGGTTCTGTATCCATGGCCAGAGATAGTGATCTGTAAAACCTGCCAGGTACAGTCTGTAGCTGCCTCACAAATCCCCGTATATGGCAGCCACATGGTGGAACTGTGTGCATGCAGACACACACACATAAACCAGAAATCTAGGGCAAACACATACCTGCATACATTACATCAACATTGGCCCATAACAGTACTCATGGCCCTCACACACACACACACACATGTCGATTGTATGGCTCAGTGTAGGCCTTTGCACAGGGTGACTTTAATAAAGTATAGCAATGGTTGAATGTGTAGCATGTTGTCAGCAGTAAAGTGTAATGATATCCTTGAAGGTGTAGCTGAGCAGGCATGATGCATTAAAGCTGTTATTAGCAATGTTGTATTGTTTCCACCAGTGTTTACTCCAATTGCATTTTGTTTGCCCATGTGCCACTTGGCTGATGTGTGTAGTTGTGTCAGCATGTGTTATACAGTGGAGAGTAAGTGTGGAGTGTGTGCAGCACAGGTCTGCAGGTGTACATTTGTGAACATGGTGGAGTTGCACTGTCTGCATGTATGTGCATATTGGGCACATGGGCAGGGTGACATGCCCTGTATTGGCCAGTGTTAACACTCCATACTTTCTGTTGGTGGCCAGTATGCATTGTACTACACACATTTTGGAACTTGAGTACACGTGTGTGTATGACACGGGTTGGCACTGTGCTGTGGGTGATGCTGTTGTTGCTGTCATTGGTTTGCATTACTAAGGTTAACACTGTCCCAGCTGCAGAATCCTTTATTAATGCACACTGTTCACCTACAGGGTTGCATAGACTGTGCTATCACAAACACAAGAAATTCTCACTTATACAGTAAAAGTGCATTAGTCTCATGGACCTCTGCCATAAACTAAATATATAATAGAAGGTGTGAAGTTGTACCAAAAAAGTTACATACCAAGAAGGGATAACCTCTCTGGTCAGTATCATTGGGAAAATACAATCCCTCGATAAACATACAAGGCAAGCTTTAAAATACAAAGTGGCATGGATTCCAAAGACAACACTAAAGCTTTCTTCAGTGTTGTTCATAATCTACAGGGGAAATCTCAGATCAGGTCACAGTTAATGTAAATGGTCACAAAGTACACTTATCTGACTGACATTACCAATTCCTCGTCAGACAGTTTGAATGCAGATTTCACCACCCTGTCATTACACAAGGGCCACATTTCCAGACCTGAAGAATGTAAAACCTGATGATTCACAGACACTCTAGTTAAAACATCTCTTTAACAAAGTACACACCACAGTGGCAATGGTACTGGGCAGTGTCCCTGGCTGTGTCATACACAAGCTGACATATGACGTCACCACTCACCTAAATGCTCTGTCCAGATGCAGCCTCTATACAGGTTACATACTTGTGGAATGACACATGGTAATGGTGTTCACAGTCCACAAGGGTTGAGCTACAATGTCTTCTTCTTCTTCTCCTTTCGGATGCTCCCATTAGGGGTTGCCACAGTACATCATTTCTTACTGGCCTCTGCATCTTGCGCTATCATACCATCCACCTGCATGTCCTCTTTCACCACAGCCATAAACCTCATCTTAGGGATTCCTATTTTCCTGTTACCTGGTGGCTTCATCCTTAGCATCTATTTCACAATATACTCTGCATCCCTCCTCAGCACATATACAAACCAACTTAATCCTGCCTATCTGGCATGGTCTACTAACCTTCAAACCTGGCCTGACCCTCTAATATACTTATTCTTAAACCTGTCCACCCTCGTCACACCCAGTGCAAATGTTAACATAAATTGATTAAGGGTAGAACTACAACAGGTCCTGGAAACTCTCACCCTATAAGCCAGACCAATGTTATCTGGAAGGCTATGGAGCACAGCATTATGGAACTCATTAACAGAGACATTATGAACCTGCAAATACTGCACCATACCCACTTAGGTTCTCTAAAGGCCAGATCATGGTTCCTCCATCTGGTAGTTTTCAAGCCAGTCAACAAGGCTATAGGTGAGGGAGGGTAGGACAACACAGCCAAGCTATAGCTCACCAGCAATTCATACCCATCCCACTTACTGGTATTATACATAACCTCAACAGACTGACCATAAATGATTGTTAGATGATGGCTTGACAACTGACGCACAGATGTAAGACACACAGTAACATTTGCAGCCTCCATGTACTATTCTATGCCAGTAACAAGTGGTATTCACCTGCACTCAGTCCTGGGACCACTCCTGTTTGGCATATAGCTTTCTTAGGTACAAGCAAACACAGTAGGGATATGTCTGCTCACGTTTGATGACAATGCATACTGTGGGCTATACTTTATTCTCCAGATGACACACACATCCTCCAAAAGGGTATCATACAGACAGATACCTGGTGACAAACTTATGCTGTAAAGCTATGAGCCTAAAAAGCATAGTTATCCACTTTTAGAAAACAAAGTATCCCCAGAGTACCACATAGGTAGTAACCCCCAAAATGTGGAACAGGTACTAATTTATACACAGAGCCATGTGTTAAGTCATCTCTCCTTTGATGACCACATTACCAAAAGGTTTTGTAAATCCCTCTGTGGAGGGTTTGCATGCAGATCCACAGAGGTTGTTGCACACCTATAATGATTAGTCATCTTTGCCAGACTTTGCTTGCCTTGGAACAAGTTTCAAATATACCTCAAGCATAAACCCTCACTCACACTCTTCAATAGAAACCGTGATGAGTGGATGTGAAATGGAAGACATAGTCCAGGGATCACTGCAGTGGCTAAGCTTGTCACAAGCATACAGAAGTGACCTAAGGTCTGGAAAGCGCCAGCATGCTTTGGCAAAGATAACACATGCGTTCATGGAGAAAGCAATGTACCCACCTATGAAATACTTGAGGTCACATGTATGTATATGGATTTTCCCCACAGCTACCTTACATGTGTAATGCACATACAGTTGTCATTGTAATATGTCATACACTAGAAAAATCAAAACCCACTCAACATTGGCCAATGGTGTCACACGCCTGGAGCACAGACACACACACAGTCAGCAAGTGCACAATTCAAACTCTTTCTTAACTACATTACAATACTACAGCAGTATGCATTTACACAATGCTCTATACACATTACTGGGATTTCATCTTTCCACAGGTATATTTGTAGGTTGGTGACATCATCAGACTATACCACTTTTAAGGTGTGTGAGTAGTCTCCCAAGAGGTTACTCCTCCCTAGGGAGAAACATACACTCACACACAGTTAGCAAGTGCAGGATTCAAACCCCTACCTAACTGCATTATGATACTACAGCAGTATGCATTTACATGACATGCTATATATATTACTAGGATTTCACCTTTCCACAGGTATATTTGTAGGTTGGTGACATCATCAGACTTGACAAAGATGAGTATACCACTTTTAAGGTGTGTGAGTAGTCTCCAAAAAGGTTGCTCTTCACCAGGGCGACATACACACTCACAGTTGGCAAGTGCAGGATTCAAATCCCTACGTAATTATATTATGATATTAGAGCAGTACGCATTTACATGACAAGCTACACACATTACTAGGATTTCCTCTTTCCCCAGGTATATTTGTAGGTTGGTGACATCATCAGACTTGACAAAGATGAGTATACCACTTTTAAAGGGTGTGAGTAGTCTCCAAAAAAGTTGTTCCTCCCCAGCGAGAGACACACACTCACACAATTGGCAAGTGCAGGATTCAAACCCCCATCTAACTACATTATGATACTACAGCAGTACACATTTACATGATGCACTATACACATTACTAGAAGCCCACTTTTCCACAGGTATATTTGTAGGTTGGTGACATCATCAGACTTGACAAAGATGAGTATACCACTTTTAAGGCATGTGAGTAGTCTCCAAAAAGGTTGCTCCTTCCTAGGGAGAGACACAGACACACACACACACACACACACACACACACACACACACACACACACACACACACACACACACACACACACACACACACAGTTGGCAAGTGCAGTGTTCTTAATCCAAACTAAGTACTTCTTTACACTCCAGCAAGCAATATGGAATTATGGAATTACAGGGTGCAATACAGACATTACTTGATGACAGTCTGCACAAAGGTTTTTTTCACATTTGCTAACCTCAGCAGGTTTATCATACTGGGTGTATTGTGAGTGTATTGTATGCATAGGCCATGACCATATCATATATGGGTTGATGCACCACATGCTGGCACACACAGGGTCAAACCTTGAATAGCATCTTAGCTTCACCTACATGATACTGCAATATAACAGAAAGATGATAAACTTCAACAACTGGCTGAGCTTCTGGTGTCATTCAAAGGGGATCAGACATTATAGCCAAGCCTTGTTGCTTTGCTACTGATGGTTTGCATCTGTTGCCCCTATGCTTCTGAATACTGGCCAAGGCTCTTGCTGTCCCCATATTACCTTTTTTAGGCAAGGCTCAAGTTCATAGGTTCATAGGTAGGTACTAGGCTATCGGCCCTGGGGCCTATACAAGCCCAGCCAAAAAGGTACCCTGGCTTTTGCCACCCAAGAAATTTATTTTCCTGTGCCACTGTCGAGCAGAGACACAGAAGTGATCCCCAGTGTGAATTTCCTATTTCCCATCCAATCATCAAGATTTTTCTTGAAGAGTGCTAATGAGGAGCTTTGTTTGATATAGATAGGTAGTTTATTCTGGAGTATGTGAAGTCTCTGGGACCAGAATCTATCCCTCCAGCATGTTCTGTTTATTGTGGTGACAAGGTTTAGGTCCCTAGAGTGTGTAGGTTCATAGGTAGGTACTAGGCTATCTGCCCAAGGGCATTTATAAGCCTAGTCAGAATGTGTTGGCTTTCGTCTCCCTTTTAAATTAGTTTCCTGGGCCTCTGTCTAGCAGGGCCACTGAAGTGATCCCAGGGGTAAATTTACTCTCTTGAAGAGAGTCTGCGAGGGGATCTGCCTAACATCAACTGGGATTCTGTTCCAGAGCGAGGGAAGTCTCTGGGATAGGAATCTATCCCTCCAGCATGTCCTGTTTATTGCTTTGCTGAGGTTTAATTCACTGGAGTGTGTGGCTCTAAGAGATTTGTTTTTCTTGAGGTGGAGCATGTCCATTAATTCCGGGTTGGACATGGCCTTATACATCAGGCATAGATCACCTCTGAGCAGGCAGTAAGCAACCAAGTAGAGCTGGAGTTACTTTGGTCGAGGTGCATAGGGCATCTCTTTAAGGCCCATGATCCTTTTGGTGAGGTACTTCTGTGGCCTTACCAGCTGTTGCATGTGCCAATTAAGGTACATACCAAATGGGGCATTGTACTCTATTATGGGCCTAATGAGTGATGAGTAGAGGGGCACAATGGCCTCTCTTAATCTAGAGGTGAGCCCTTTTGTGATTAGGTGGTCTATATAGAAGGAATATGTAACCACTTTGGCAATGTGATTATCAAAGGAGAGGTTACTGTCTACCTGGGTCCCCAGGTCCCTAATTACATTTTCCGTACCTAGTGGATTACCACCTATGTGATAATTCTTGTGCACTTTGTTTTTCCAAAGGGGATGACTATGCAGTTTTTGGCATTCAGCTTGAGGCCATGGTTTTGACACAAGGTATCTGTCTCTGTAAGACCCTTCTGGAGGATGTCTGTGTCAGCCAGAGAGTCGATTATGGCCCCAGTTTGCAGTCATCTGTGAATTTGGTCAGCCATAGTCCTGCATGCTTGCCCGTACCTCAGAGAAGTATATACTGAACAGGAGGGGTCCCAGGACCGAGACCTGTGTGATGCCACTTGTGACTGGTTTAGAGTCGGACATGGCACCTGCAACTCTGACCATGTGTGTTCTATCAGTGAGCCAGTTGGCCACCTGTCTTGTGACATAGGGGTTAATGATCAAGCTGGTAAGCTTGTCTATGATGCCAGAGTGGGGAATGGTGTCGAAGGCCTTAGTGAGGTCCAGGTAGGCTGTGTGAACTACCTTCCCTTCATCTATGGCCTTGGTAACTGTTTCAAAGAAGTCAACTAGGTTTAGGAGGCAGGATCTGCCTTTAACAAAGCCGAACTGGGTAGGGTCCAGTGTCTGGAACTTTCCAATGTCTCTGTTTATGAGTTCCATGATAATTCACTCCATAGCATTGCAGACCAGGCTGGTCCTGCATATAGGGTGATAGTTCCCAGGTTCTGTTGTGGCACCACCTTTGTGGTGTGAGATGACTGTTGCTGTATGCCATTCTTTGGGTACATAGCCTGTGGTAAGGCTTTGTCTGAACAGTGAATTTAGATGAGGGTTTAGTTCCTTTTGGAGCTTGTGTAAGATGCAGCCTGGGACACCATCCTGTCCCATTGATGCTGTGTTCTTAGCTTTGGAGAAGGCTGTTTTTACCTGCATGTCCATGATGTTTGGGGCTCTGCATTCTTCTGGGATGGACACAGGCCCTTTTGGGGGTGGGGGGGTGAAGTTTGCACTAAACTTGTCTGCCAGGATGTTGGCAATGTCAGTTGGTTCAGTGTATTTTTTGCCATTTTGAAGTAGCTCAAAGCATATCTGAGAGTTGCCACCTAAATGTTTGATATAGCTAAAGAAGGCTATGTGGTTATCTTTAGATTCCTTGGCAATTTTTCTTTAGAAACTGGCCTTGGATGGCTTTATGAGCAATTGTAGTTTCTTGCTAATAATGATCAGTGATGCCATTTTGGAATTTTGGTCTATCGTGTAGTAGTTTCCTCCTTCTGTTGTATAGCTTATTTATGGCCAAGGACCACCAGACTGGTTTCCTCTTTTTGGAGGAGTGCGTCTTGGTTTTCCTTAGGATGGCTTGATCCATGCATCCCTGTAGATGCTCATATAATGCACTTGTAAAGGATTCTGTGGATTGAATAGCATTATCCTGTAGCAAGGGGGCTTTGAAACTTTCCACTTTGGTATTGAGAAGTGTGAAGTTTGCTTTTGAAAAGTTTTTCATAGTGGTTTCCTTGACTGGGGGTGGAGTCGGGATGTGGATGTCCAGTGTGATTACTTCATGATCTGATCTTACCAGTGAGTGGTTAACCTCTGGTGTGGAACACTGATCCCCCATGTTGATGATGATCAGGTCCAGTATGTTGTCACCTCTAGTGGGTGTGGTGACCAGCTGTTCCAGGGCATTTGAGTTTATAAACTCTAGGAAGCATTGGGCAAAGGAGTTTGTACTTGAGTAATTCTCCCAGTCAATGTTTGGGTAGTTGAAATCTCCTAATATCATGGTGTTTGGTAGGACCTTTATATTTTCCAGTGTTCTTAGGAATGCTGAATGAGGGTCCTGAGACAAGGTAGGTGATCTGTAGCAGGCTACAATCTGATAAGCAGCATTGCCCACTGTTAGTTGCACTTGGATGGTCTCCGAGGCCTTGTACTGTGCCACTAACCTGGAGGTGTGGGAATCCTTTATGAAAATGGATACACCCCCTCTTTTTGTATTTTGGTCTGGGTTTTGGGGCCGAAGCTCGGAGATATTGGGATTTCTTTAAGTGGAGCATGTCCAACAGCTTTGTGTTTGACATAGCTTTGTATGTTAGGCAGAGATCACCTCTGAGTAGGCGATATGCGACAGAGTAAAGCTGGAGTTTTTGAGACGGTCTGTGTAGGGCATGTATTTGAGGCTGCTAATCTTCTTTGTGAGATATTTCTGTGGGCTTTCCAGTTGTTGTAGATGTCTTGTGAGGTACATACAAAAAGGGGTGTTGTACTCTATAATGGATCTAATGAGTGATGAGTAGAGGGGAACAATGACCTCTTTTTATCTGCATGAGAAACCTTTTGTGATGAGGTGTGCCATGTCGAAGGATTTCCTGACTACTGTGGCGATGTGATTATCAAAGGAGAGTCTACTGACCACCTGTGTCCCAAGGTCTCTTTTCACACTTTCAGTGTTAAGTATACTACCCTCTATGTTGTAGTTCACGGGTACAGAGTTTTTACCAAAGGGGATGACAATGCACTTTTTGGCATTGAGCTTGAGGCCATGGCTTTGACACCAGGCATCTGTCTCAGTGAGGCCCTTTTGTAGGATGCCCACATCATTAGTAGTTTCAATTATGGCTCCTAGTTTACAGTCATCTGGGAGCTTCATTAGCCAAAGACCTTCTGTGCTAGCCTGTACTTCAAGGAAGTAGATACCAAACAGGACAGGACACAGGACTGAACCCTGTGGTACTCCACTTGTCACTGGTCTGAAGTTGGACTTGGAGTCTACTACTTTCACAGTGTGGGTTCTCTCAGTGAGCCAGTTGGCAACCCATCTTGTTACATAGGGATTTATGTCTACTTTAGTGAGTTTATCTATAATTCCAGAGTGGGGGATAGTGTCAAAAGCCTTGGCAAGATCTAGATAGGCTGTGTGAACCACTTTACCCTTGTCTACGGCTTTGGTGACTGCGTCGAAGAAGTCTATCAGGTTTAGGAGACATGATCTGCCTTTTACAAACCCAAAATGGTTGTGGTCCAGAGTTTGGAGATTGCCAATGTCTTTGTTTATAAATTCCATGATGATACGTTCCATGGCCTTGCAGACCAGGCTCATCAGGCTAATTGGGCACTAGTTCCCAGGGTCCGTGGTGGCTCCTCCCTTGTGTATTGGGATAACCATTGCTGTGCACCATTCAGCAGGCACAAAGCCTGAGATGAGGCAATGATTGAACATGGTACTTAGGTGTGGTGCCAGTTCATTCTGTAGTTCATGTAGAACGCAGCCTGGGATGTTATCTGGTCCCATGGATGCTGTGTTCCTGGCTTTGGAGAGTGGTTTTCACCTGTACAGCCATGATGACAGCAACTTTGCATTCTTCCGGTATGGAGATGGGCTCTTTCATGGGTGAGAGGGGGGGTAAAGTTAGCACTGATCCTATCTGCCAGGATGATGGCAATATCAGTTGGGTCTGTATATTTAGTGCCATTGTGCTGTAACTCAGAGTAGATCTGAGTGTTGCCATTGTGATTTTTGACATAGCTATAGAATGCTTTGTGGTTGTCTTTAGAATCAGTGGTGATTTTGTTTTCGTAACTAGCTTTGGAGGATTTTATCAGGGATCACAGCTTCTTATTGAGGCTGACCAGGGAGCTCCTCCACTCATGGGTTTTACCCTCTTTTGCAACAGTTTCTTCCTTCTGTTGTGCAGTTTGTTTATGGCAGGGGATCACCAGATTGGCTTCCTTTTCTTGGAGGATAGTGTCTTGGTTCTGTTTGGGATAGCACAATCCATGCACTCATGTAAGTGCTTATAAAGTGCAATTGTGTATGATTCAGTAGTCATAACTATATTGTCCATCTGCATGGGTGTCCTGAAGTTCACCACTTCTGTCTTAAGAATCATGAAGTTGTCTTTGGAGATATTTTTTAACATGGTTCCTTAATGGGGGTGGGGAAGAATGTGGATATGTAGGGTAATTAGCTTATGGTCAGATCGGACCAATGAAGCATTGACTTCAGGTGTGGAACACCGGTCACTCAGGACAAACCAAACCCCGTAACCAACACAAATAACCACAAAGTGAGCTAAATGCTACTCATTGCCAGAAGTCTCAGCCTCCAGATTGACACACTCGAGGCACATCTCAGTATGGAGAATATTGATATCTTTGCAGTAACAGAGACCTAGTTCAAGGCTCCAGAGAGCACACCAGCACTACCAGGATACTACTCATTCCATACCTTCCAGCATCAGAACCTGGATTATAGCACATAGGGTGGGGATGTATCCATATTCATCAAGGATACTTACACCTCTCTCTACATGCTCTCTACAGGATATGTACCCATAGAATGTTGCACAGCAACATTCTTCCCACTCCACAGGTGTGGGGCCACAAAAGACCCTTGGCATTCATGCTCAATGAACATGACAAGTCTAACCTGCAAGGCAATGGAGCCAATCATAATGGAAGTCAACAATAAAGACATTGGGAACCTTCACATAGTTGAGCACACCCAGTTTGGCTTCGTCAAATGCAGATCACGCCTTCTGAACTGGGCAGTAGGACATACCTGTGAAATGTGTAGCTCAGCATTAAATGTCAAAGATCTGATTCATGTTATCTGTGTTCTGTACAGTAGTGTGGCCAATGACTGTTGAGGGCTGTGGATTTCTTTGAGACAGTTATCCAGGCTACAGATGATTGAAATGAGCTCCACACAGCCTACCTATACCTTGCTCAGGCCTTTGACACCATTCCCCAGTCAGGTATCATAGATGAACTCATCAACCTGGGCATGAATCCATACATCACAAGATGGATTGCAAAGTGGCTCACAGATGGATCCCACAAATTAAGAGTTGCTGGCTACATGTCAGACTCTACAGCAGTAACAACTGGTGTCCCCCAGGGTTCAGTCCTGGGGTCCCTCTTCTTTGGTATAGACTTCTCAAAAGTACACGCCAACACAGGAGGGTTGTGGTTGACTAAGTTTGCTGGGAACTGTAAAGTGTTTGCCATAATAGATTCCCCGGATGACACAAATATTCTCCAGAAGGGACTCTATGAGACAGATGTGTGGTGTCAGAATCATGGCCTCAAGTTCAGTGTGTAAAAATGCATAGTAATCCCCTTTGGTGAAAACAAAGTACCCACAAACTACCACATAGGTGTTAACCCCTTAAAGCCGACAAGGTAATAAGGGATCTGGGGACACAAGTAGATAGTCATCTTTACTATGACAACCATGTTGCCAAAGTGATTGGGAAATCCTATGTAGCCCACCTAATTAACAAAGGGTTTGCATCAGGATCAAAAGAGGTAGCGGTGGCCCTCTACTCTTAAGTCATCAGACCCATCATTGAGTACAATGCACCATTTTGGATGTACTCAACTAAGCATATCCAGCAGCTGTAGAAACCACAGAGGTACCTCACCAAGAGGATTACTGGCCTCAAACAGTTGTGTTATGCAACACAACTGGTAAAACTAAATCTGTTCTCCATTGTGTGCCACCTACTCAGAAGCACACTCTGCCTAACATACAGAGCCATGTCCAACACATAACTGTTGAACATGTCCCAATGTACATCAGACAGAGCCACTCACTGACATTCTTCAATAGGAACCTTGATGAGTGGATGGGAAACAGACAATTCACGCCAGGCATCACATCAGCAGCCCCACTAGAAAGGGGCTTAGGGTACTAACTATTAGAACTAGGGCTTGGTAAACTACCCAATGGGGTGGTGAAAGCTGCACAACTTGCCTAGGCTAATATATGCCTTTGTGAAGATAGTCTACTACATACCTATGAATCTATGTGACAGGTACATGTCTACAGATAGTAGATGTGT
This sequence comes from Protopterus annectens, assembly GCF_019279795.1. Taxonomy (NCBI): domain Eukaryota; kingdom Metazoa; phylum Chordata; order Ceratodontiformes; family Protopteridae; genus Protopterus; species Protopterus annectens. Next base: position 1,927,423,674 of record NC_056729.1, on the reverse strand, counting down.
ACTTCATTGTATAGTCATATTGTACAGCAGGCACATGGACCACATACACTGTAATGCTTACAGATACTGGTGGCTGTTATGTACACTGGGTGAGATGTGCACCTCATGTCTTTTGTGCCATTGGGATGTGTGCTGGTTGGGACAGTCCTGGATGGCTCCCTGTCATGGTCACTCTGTTACGCACATCTCTGCCCATCCATCTTTGGCTTATTATACTGTGTTCCCCCTATATATATATATATATATATATATATATATATATAGGTACATAGGTAGGTAATAGGCTATCTGTCTGAAGGCATATATTAGTATGGCCAGAGTGTGCAGCTATCACCACACATGGGGTTAGTTCCCTAGGCCTCTGTGTAGTACAGCTGATGAAATTATCCATGGTGTGACAGTTCAGTTTCACATACACTCATCAAGGCTCCTCTGGAAGAGTGTCAGTTAGGAACTCAGCTTAATGTAAGTTGGGAGCCTGTTCCAAAGCAAGGGAAGTCTGTGAGTTAGTAATATATCCCTCCAGCATGTTCTATTTATTGTTGTGATGATGATATCCCTAGAGCATGTGGCACAGTGAGCTTGGGTTTACTTCAGATAGCGCATTTTCATCAGTTCTGCATTGGACATGGACCTGTCTGTTGGGCAGAGATTGCCTGAGTAGACAGTATGTAACAGAGTGCAGATTGAGTTAAATTCAGTCTTGTTGCATGGGGCAACTGTTTGAGGCCAGTAATCCTCTTTTTGAAGTACTTCAGTGGTCTTTCCAGTTGCTGAAGGGGTCTAGTCAGATTCATCGCAAGTGTGCCGTGATATGCTCTGATGGGTCTGATGACTAATGAGTAGAGGGAACCTCCTTTGACCTACATGCAAAGACCTTGGCAATTTGTGGGAACACATACCATGATTTTCTAACCACTTTGTGAATGTGTTTCTGGAAGTAGAGATGACTATCCACATGTGTCCATAGAGCCCTTATTATTACCTCCATATTTAGGGTGTTGGCACCTATGTGGTATTTGTATGACTGTAGCTGGATGCCATAATTTTGACACCACATCTGTCTGGCTGAGACCCTTTTTAAGGATGTCTCTGTTGTCCCAAACATCAATTATGACAACCTTTTTGCAGTCATCCACAAATTTTGCTAAACATAGCCCTCATGTGTTTGACTGTATTTCTGAAAAGTATACACCAGACAGGAGGGATCCCAGGACTGAGTCATGGGGGATAGCAGTTGTTACCAGCTTGAACAGGAGACCACAATTCTTACCTTGTGGGATCTATCTGTGCCTCAGTTGGCAATCCATCAGATGACATACGTGTTTATGCACATGTTGCTGATTTTGTGGACACGACATGTGTGTGGGATGTTGGAAAAGGCCTTTTCAAGGTCTATGTAGGCCGTGTGGAGCTCATTTCATTGATGTATGTCCTGGGTGACTGCCTTGATAACTGTCTAGCAGGTTTAGGAACCATGATCTGCCCCTGACCAAACCACAATGGGTAGAGTTGGGTGTTTGTAGGTTTCCAATAGCTCTGTTTATGAGTTCCATAATGATGGACTCCATGGCGTTGCAGATCAGGCTTATTAGGCTTATAAGACTATAGTTCCCATGGTCTGTTGTGCACCAACACTTGTGGAGTGTGCCAAATGTTGCTGTAACCCATTCAACAGTTTCATATCCTGTACAGAGGGTGAGTCTCAACAGACTGTTCAGGTGCAGGGTCTGTTTGTTTTGGAGTTCACATATGACACAGCCAGAGAAACCATGTCATCCCATAGACGCCGTGTTTTTAGGTTTGGATAGAGCTGTTTAACCATTGTATATGTGATTTCTGGGTTTTCCCAATCTCCAGGCATGGTAATGGGCCCTTTTGTCAGTGAGAGGGGGGTAAATATGTATGAACCTGTCTGACAAGATGTTGGCAATGTCAGTCATGTACCTGTATTCATTTACACATTGCACTGACTAAGAACATATATGAGTTTACACTGATATTTATGACATAGCGAAAGAAAGCTTCATGGTTCTCTATGGACTCTTTGGCAATATTTTTGCCAGAACATGGCTTGGATAATGTTAGGAGTGCTCATTGTTTCTTGATGATACTGATCGGAGATTTATTGATCTTCTTTGCATTTTCACTTTCATTGAACAACTTAAGTACTTGTAGTACATAGATTGATTATGACAGGGGTCCAATATATTATATGGGTCTGTTTTCATATCACTGTGTGCGCAAGGCAGGATTGGTGAATAGTGACAAGTGTATGGAGTAAGAACTGCAACTGGCAGATATGTGTGGCCCACTGCTGCACTCAGACATGGCCTAAGCGTGTGAGCATGCCCAGTATGACCTTTCAGTATGTTGTTGACTGACTTTTGCTTCGTTTGTTTAAGTGTGTGAGCATGCCCAGCATGACCTTTCAGTATGTTGCTGACTGAAATTTGCTAAATTTAAGTATGTGAGCATGCCCATTATGGGCATATATACTATATGTGTGTGAAAAATCAAGTTGGATTTTACTTCAGGGCTCACCTTTGTGTTGTACATCGACCAGAAGCATGCTGTGCCTGCAGGGCTTCCATGAGTCAATTTGCATAGACTTATCAACATTTCTACATACAGGGGGGACAGCTATTATTTATACATTTCTACCTGGGGGGGCAAACCTGATTATTACTGTGGGTGTACATAGGATGAGGGGTACACCTAACACTTATACACATTTGCTAGGCCTGCACTGCTATGTCAGGTACTCCATTTCAGTCTGTACTGTTGCCTATTGTACTAGCTTGAGGCATACTACTGTACTACAGACCTTAGCTTCCAATTCCACCCATATTAGTTTGTGACTTCATAGCCTACCCAACCCACATCACACTGCCTGGCCTGCTGTTATCTGTTGGCATAGGCCTGAGGGGAGGTTACTCATATGACTCTTCAGAGGTCATGATACAGCATTTGTTTGTGTTTGCATTTGTCTACAATTGTCCTGCTGACTGTGACTGTTAGGTATGTGACCCACCCCAACTGGTATGTGTGAGTGACTTAAGTTGTGTCTGTGCCAGTGAAATGCTGTCATGGCTTAGTGGTTCAGTACTGTGACTATAGTGCACAATATCCTGAGTTCGAGCCCTGTCACTGCTTTTTATTTTCCTGCTGGGCAGACCTGACTGGTTAAGGAACAGTAAAGCAGGTGTGAGCGTGTTTACCTGACTTTGCTCAACTTTGCCTGACTTTGCCCAACATTGTGCTATTTAGCAAGGTGCACAGCTATGTGCAATTCTATTTAAATATGTTCAATACTGGTAAAATTTGCTTAGCAGTGCTTTATGTTGCTTAAAATAAGGACTCATGCCTCAGGTGGTGCTGCAGGGCTGCCTGTGTTGGATGCACATATTACACTTCCTATACATGTTTGAAAACAGGTAGTGTCAAGTTAGGCATCCCTTTTACTGTCTGTGCGAGTCAGAGAGAGGTGTCATTTCCAGGGTTCCTACTGAGTCAGTGTATGTGCTATGCTTTGCCTCTTTGCCAAGGCCAGGGCATACTGGGCATGCCTCCTTCTGCCTACTGGGGCAGGCTCAGGTTGTTCCTCCTCCGAGTTATGCTGTGCCTATGCAGGCCTTGGCAATGGTGGGGTCTGTTTGGCCCTGCCCCATGTTGTTCCTGCTGCAACTGTTTCCGCAGGATCATATTGTAGCATGGCACATACCATGACAATTTGGGTATATGTAGTTGGTGAGTCCTGCAAGGCTCACCAGATGTGTCCAGGCATCGTAACCGTGACCTGAGCATCCCAAACACATGCTCAATTATGTTTCTTGTTTGTGTGTGTGCCTCATTATAGAGTTCTTGTTTGTGTGTGTGTGTGCATTTCTGATGGGTGTCATCAGCCACGGCTCCAGTGCCTATCCAGCATCCCCTACTAGGTGACCATCAGGGATATCCCCAATGACAAATCTCTGATACAGCTATGTGAGATGCCAGATGTGGGAATCATGATAACTTCCAGGGCAGCCAGCAAACACATTCATTATTATGCCCTGGGCATTGTACATGACCTGGCAGTTGATGGAGGGGAAGCCCTTGTGGTTGATGTAGACCCTACCTCGCTCACCAGGTGGTGCTTTGATGTGTATGTGCATGCAGTCTATTGCACTCACTACCTCAGGGTATTCTGCTATTTGGTGGAAAAGACGCATATTACTGGCCAATGCCTCACTAGAATTGGGGAAATATACGTGCTACCAACATGTGCTGACATGGCATCCAGGAACTGGTGCAGTACCCTGGATGCTGATGCCTGTGAAATCCCCTTCATATCACCAGCTGGTCTCTGAAAGGTACCTGTAGCTAGTATTCTTAGGCCAACACATACCTTGGTATCCACTGGGATGGGTTCTCCTCTGTTGGTTCTGTGTGTGAGGTGTGGCCAGCACAGCTCAACAATTTGCTGCAAGAGGTCTCTGTCCATCCTATAGTGCTCCACTATTTCCAGCTCATGAAGCCCCTGGTAGGTTACCCTGGGTCTGTACACTCTTCTCCGTCTCCTCACTGTGGGTTGCTCAGCAGCATTCACAACATCACCACCCTCAGCACCTTGCACATATTGGTTTATGATAGCAAGAGCAGCCCCTAACATTTTGTCTGACTTTAAAGTTTTTAAGCTTTCCCTCTTTGTATATTGCAGTGTTGCAGAGTTCTTGGGAAAAAACAGGGAAGAATGCTGTTTGCAGAGTTTAAAATGCTGGGCTGGGTAGTCTGCTACCTGTGTAATTGGCTGATTCTGATATATTTCACCTGACAGCTCTGCTAGTTCTCCTTGGTTAACTTCCTACTACTTCTTTTCCTTCCTTTTCCCTTTCTGTTTCCACTCAGGGCAGCGCTGCACAAACAAGCACAGACTCGCGCACATGAGCGCACATGCTGTGTGCACATTTGCAAGAAATTTCAGATATATTCACGGCGTACGCCTTTGGTTTCTGGTTTTCAAAAAGGGCATCTGTAGACACGTCTCTTGCAATCCTGAGCAACTTAGGGCAAACACAAGACACTGTGCTCCAATAAGCTTACAGCCTTTCTGACACACCCCCTCCTGATGTTACCTATATTCTACTCTACTACTCCCCTACTCCTACACTTACACTCTTGGGACATGGCTTACATGCTGGGGAAAATTGGGACAGCAAGACGTTGTCCATTCGATTCTCAGCTAAAGCTCCTTCTGTGGGGAGACAGGCGTGAAGGGGCGTACCTTTGTTGAAGATTGTGCATCAAGGCTGGTAACTTGGCACGTAAAAATCTTCTACCAATCATTAGCAGACCAGAGTTCCGCTGTGGCGACCCCTAACCAGGATAAGCTGAAAGACACAGACAAACTATCCTTATCCTCATTTGCATAGGATTGCCTACTAATGCATGGTTACATCTCGCACACTACTCAGTGGCCATGTTGTCTTTAGCCTGCCATTCACCTGCATGGCAGGATAAGCTTTTTAGTGAAAATGGCTATTTTTGGCTCTTTTTAAATTATTTTCTGTTTTTTTTTTAAGTGCCGCACATTTGCGCGGTGCTGCACTACACTTAAACATCGGAGATCGGGGAAAAAAAGTTAGATTTTAATAATTTTAAACATTTATAAATGCCAATGGCCTTATATTTGGCCATTGGCATGCTTCCTCAACTGTATGCATCCTTTATTTGGAGCTGTCATAGCTCCGTTTAGCTATTTGCAGAACGGTACTCCGTTTCCAATGGAGTACATTTCTGCAGATAACACTAATCTTCCACGGACAGGTTAGTGTTTCCTGGATCACAAGTTTACCTCATTTGCATGGCTTTCACCAGCAAATGAGATAATTCGCATACCATGACGCTGTCCGTGCAAGAGTAGTTTTAGCAGCTCTCGTGCATGTCCCTGCCTGCTGTTCCTGGATTGCACGGCAGACATATTGCCTGTTTGATGTCTTACATTACTCTACAACTCCATGCAAGCTTTCATAAATCTGGCCCACTGTATACAGGCACATAATTTTCTGACTTGCTGTTTTTATCTGATCATAAGTCCAGACATACAGTACAATGTTGACCACTTTTGTTATGTCTACCAAGATATTATGGCTTTTCTTTGGTGGTGGGTGATCCAACAGTGGTGTGTTATCCTCACAGAGTACTTATATGTAACCCGTGTTATTCTGATCTCTTAGTAATGTTATATCAATGACATGGGAAAGTGTTTTAGCTTTTCTAATAGCAAATGTGCCTTTAAGACTTCAGGTAATCCTGCTATCTATTATGTGCAAAGTACCTCAATAACATGACTATGGTGCTAATATCTGATTTATTTGCTTTTAATTCATGCCTTCTTTGCACCCATGGATGGTCAGTATAATTCCATGCAGATCATTAAGTATAAAATGTACATCAGGAAATGCTTATAGTGGGTTTGACCCCCCCCTCCCCCCCCAGCATGAAACTGCAGCATTGCTTGATATTCCTACAACATGGAGATTTGCACAATGGTTTTATTAAACAAGTGATCTAGATTCATTGTGGCTAGTAATGACACTTCTTCATCAGAAACTGCAAGTAATGTGTCCACATAAGTTACCAGTACAAACACAGATGTGATTGTTCTCCTAGTGACATACTGAATCAGAAAGATAGGCCTATGAAATCATTTGACAATACACACTTATCTTTGCTTACAGAGACTTTCTGAAGATCAGCTGTTTGCGTGAGTGTCTTGATACTGTGACCATTTCTATGTTATTGTTTACAGTATATAGACTAATATAGATTAATAATAATATTATCTGCTACCTTTAAAATAGTTTGTTTGACATTGGATTCTGAGTACATAGTTTCCAATATACCTCTATGTCTCCCTGATATTCAACTGGAAAACATTAGATATTAATCCACTAGCAACAACGAGATATAAAAATGTTAGCCTTATTTTCCTTTAACTTTGTAGTCAGTATAAGTTGCATTTTTCACTGTTTCTTTCTATATCTTCTAATGTAGTCCCAAATGTATTCCCTTCTATTGGTCTGTCTTTGAAATATCTGGTAAATATTTAGAGTTTAAAAAATAAATGTTGGCGATGATAATACCACTAGCAAATAACAATCAAAGGGATGCATAAAGTGGTTATAACCTAAGCTGATATTTTGTGCCTACATTTAGGTGTTACATTATGTAAAAAATGTCCACTTTTATACGGAAATGGCCGATGAAATATTTTTTGATGCCAATGGAGACATAATGGTGAAGTATGACATTATCAATATTCAAGTATTCCCTGAAGGTGCTTATAAGTTGGTCAGAATTGGAAGAATTTTTCGAACTGCATTTCAGAACATTGTATTGAAAGTGGAGAATGAGAGTGCCATTCTCTGGAATGAGAAATACACTCAGGTAAGTTTGTCTCACAGGTAAGCTCAGAGGGTTAAGGTTTGGAGCAGTTAATGAAGTCCTGTGTTGGATTTGGTTATTTCTCACAATTTCTCCTAACAAGCTATGCTGTTCTGAGCAAGATACATGTCCAAGCAGTGGTCAAGCTCTCCCTGAAAAGGGACACTTCTGACTAGGGGCTTACCTTGTTAATTAAAAAAATGATCATATTATACAGACCCATGTTTTAGAGAAGCACAAACTAAAATCCTTGAAATACTATTGGCTTGCACAAGTTCCATGTTTTTTGGAACGACACCTTTAAGATCTTCCTCCTTATTTGTGCATGGATTGGGCCCACAATACCTCTATACTCCTGACTCAATATGTCACTAGAAGAACTTTGCTGTCAAGCAAATGAAAATGTTTGGGTGCAGATCTGTTTATGCATCCTTCACCCTTCTTGGGAGTTTCTACCTCGCCATCTTCAAAATTCCACTTCAAACTCATATCATGTTCATAGGTTCATAGGTACGTACTAGGCTATCTGCCCTAGGGCATTTATAAGCCTAGCCAGAATGTGTTGGCTTTCACCTCCCTTTTAGACTAGATTCCTGAACATCTGTCCAGCAGGGCCATAGAAGTGATCCCAGGAGTGAATTTACGATTTCCCATCCACTCATCAAGATTTCTCTTGAAGGGGGTCAGCGAGGGGCTCTCCCTAACATGGACCAGGACTCTTTCCAGAGTGAGGAAAGCCTCTGGGATATGAATCTATCCCTCCAGCATGTCCTATTTATAGCTGTGCTGAGGTTTAAATCCCTGGAGCATGTAGCTCTAATGGATTTGGTTTTCTTGAGGTGGAGCATATCCTTTAGTTCCGGGTTAGATATGGCCTTGTACATCAGGCAGAGATTGCCTCTGAGTAGGTGGTAAGCAACTGAGTAGAGCTGGAGTTTCTTTAGTCGAGCTGCATAGGGCATCCGTTTGAGGCCCACAATCCTCTTGGTGAGGTACTTTTGAGGTTTCTCCAGCTGTTGCAGGTGTTGGGTAATGTACATCCCAAATGGGGCATTGTATTCAATTATAGGCCTGATGAGTGATGAGTAGAGGGGCACAATGACCTCTCTTGATCTAGATGTGAACCCTTTTGTGATTAGGTGAGCTGTATAGAAGGTTTTTCTAACCACTTTGGCAATGTGATTGTCAAAGGAGAGGTTACTATCTACTTGGGTCCCCAGATCCCTAACTACTTCTTCCGTACCTAGCGGATTACCTCCTGTGTAGTAGTTTGTGGGCACTTTGTTTTTCCCAAAGGGGATGACTATACATGTTTTGGCATTCAGCTTGAGGCCATGGTTCTGACACCAGGTATCCATCTCCGTAAGACCCTTCTGGAGGATGCTTGTGTCAGCCGGAGAGTCGATTATGGCTCCCAGTTTGCAATCATCTGCGAACTTGGTCAGCCACAGTCCTCCTGTGCTTGCCTGTACCTCAGAGAAGTATATACCAAACAAGAGGGGTCCCAGGACAGAGCCCTGTGGGACACCACTTGTAACAGGTTTAAAGTCAGACATGGCACTCGCAACTCTGACCATGTGAGTTCTATCCCTGAGCCAGTTTGCAACCCATCTTGTGATGAATGGGTTGATGTTTAGGCTGGTAAGCTTATTTACGATACCAGAGTGGGGTATTGTGTTGAAGGCCTTTGCAAGGTCCAAGTAGGCTGTGTGGACTGCCTTTCCTTCATCTATGGCTTTGGTAACTTTTTTGAAGAAGTCAACTAGGTTTAGGAGGCAAGATCTGCCTTTAACAAAGCCGAATTTGGTAGGGTCCAGTGTCTGGAGGTTCCCGATGTATTTGTTTATGAGATCCATGATGATACGCTCCATACCCTTGCAGACCAGGCTAGTCAGGCTTATAGGGTGATAGTTCTTGGGATCCGTTGTGGCACCCCTTTTGTGCAGTGGAATTACCATTGCTGTACGCCACTCTTTGGGTGCATAACCCGTGGTGAGGCTGAGTTGGAACAGTGAATTTATGTGAGGGTTTAGTACTTTTTGGAGCTCATGTAAGACGCAGCCCGGGATGCCATCCGGTCCCATTGATGCTGTGTTTTTTACTTTGGAAAGGGCTGCTTTCACCTGTGTGTCTGTGATGTCAGGGGGACTGCATACTTCTGGAATAGACACAGGTCCTTTTCGGGGAGAAGGGAGGGTAAAGTTTGCACTGAACCTGTCTGCCAGGATGTTGGCAATGTCAGTGAGTTCAGTGTACTTTGTGCCATTTTGCACCAGCTCAGAGCAGATTTGGGAGTTACCACCCAGATTCTTGATGTAGCTAAAGAAAGCCTTGTGATTATCTTTAGAATCTTTGGCAATTTTTCTTTCAAAGCTAGCCTTTGAAGATTTTATGAGGGATTGAAGTTTCTTGCTAGTACTGATCAGGGATGCCTTCCCTTTTTGGGATTTTTCCCTATCATGTAATAGTTTCCTCCTTCTGTTGTAAAGTTTATTTATAGCCATGGTCCACCAGACTGGTCTCCTGTTTTTGGAGGAGTGAGTATTGGTTTTACTTGGGATGGCATGATCCATGTATTCCTGTAGGTGCTCATAGAATGCATTTGTAAAGGATTCTGCATTTTGGGTAGCAAGTTCCATTTGTTTTATTCTGGATGCTTTGAAATTCTCCACCTCAGTCTTGAGAAGTGTGAAGTTTGCTTTTGAGAAGTTTTTCACAGTGGTTTCCTTGGCTGGGGGTGGGTTCGGGATGTGGATGTCCATAGTGATTAGTTTATGGTCTGATCTTACCAACGAGGAGTTTACCTCTAGTGTGGAACATTGAGCCCCCATGTTGGCGATGACCAGGTCCAATATGTTGTCCCCTCTTGTGGGAGTGGTGACCAGTTGTTCCATGGTGTTTGAGTTTATAAACTCCAGGAACCATTGGGCAAAGGAGTTGGGACTTGAGTAGTTTTCCCAGTCAATGTTTGGGTAGTTGAAATCCTCCAATATCATGGTGTTTGGTGAGACCTTCATATTCTCCAGTGTTCTCAGGAATGCTGAGTGGGGTCCTGGGACAAGGTGGGTGATCTGTAGCTGGCTACAAACTGAAAAGCAGTTTTGTCCACTGTTAGTTGCATATGGATGGTCTCCGATGCCTCTTGCAGTGCCACTAACCTGGAGGTGTGGGTAACCTTAATGAAAATGGATACTCCCCCACCTTTAGTATTTTGGTCGGAGTTCTGGGGCCTAAAAGAATGGTATGAGTTATATCCTGGTAGTGCTGGGATGCTCTCTGGCACCTTGAACCAGGTTTCTGTTACTGCACAGATATCGATTTTCTCTATACTAAGGAGTGCCTCGAGTGCGTGCATCTTGACGTTTAGACCTCTGTGGTTGAGTAGCATTACGCTTAGTTTTTTGTTTCTTGTATTTTCTATGGAGGTGGGTTTGGCTTTTGAGCCTTGCCTAAAAAAGGCACTATGGGGGTGGCAAAAGCCTTAGCCAGTATTCAAAAGTCTAAGGGTGACAGGTGCAAGCCATCCCTAGCGAAGCAACGTGGCTTGTCGACCATGTCATCCCAGGTTGACAGACACTGGATCCCCTTTGAATGACACCAATAGTTTAGCCACTTGTTAAAATTGATCATTTTGTCCTTATACCGTGGCAACATTCTTGGTGAGGGCAAAATGCTACTCAGGGTCAGGGTCATACCGGCCTGGGCTACATGATCCAGGAGCTCCTCTATGTCTCTTTTCATGTAGTCCAAGGAAGTACATCTCAGGTCATTCACACCAACATGGACAATGACAGAGTCATATTTGTACCTGCTGTGGAGTGACCTGAGTGCTTGTGTTATGTTGTGAATCTTGGCACCCAATGGCACCCAACAAGCAGCTTACAGTGACCTTCTCCTTGTTCAATCTGGTGAGCGGGGCATCAGTGTGCCTGATAATAGAGTCACCTATTACTAGTGTATTTGGTGTGTTATTTAGCCTTAAGGGCTGTGACTGTGTGGCACACTGACTTTGTGAAGTATGTGATACATGAGAGTTGTTAGGTGGCAGCAGTTGCTTGGATGTCTGCTTTGGAGGTCTCAGCTGCTTTGGCAGATTTTTAATTAGAGCCTCCGAGTATGTTTTTGTGAGTTTATGTGTCTTGTTTGCTGATACGATTGGTCTTTGTGAGACTGGTTCTGTGGTGCGAGTGGTTTCCTTCTCCTCCTGACTGACTGTGCCAGTCTTGAGTTGAGAGAGCTCAGCCTCCAGTTTGGCTGTATAGTTGAATCTCTCACATACATTTGAGTTTGTTAGAAGGAGGAGAGGGTTGTCTGTGTACATAAGGTAATTGTAACATTGCCTCAAGATTCCCAGATTCACCAGCTGGACTGGAGAGTATACCTAAAACTGCAGTTTGGACATGCCTGGATAGTTTAAAGAACTGTTTTGTTGATTGTCTGGAATGGACAAATAGGGATCCTTGTACTTTTAGATAGTATAAGATTACTTCTAGATAGTATAAGGGGGGTGTAGTGCTATAGTATGTTAGTGCTTTACTGAGAAATTTGAGCAAATGCTGGGCTGTAGAAGGAAGGTTGAGTGCTTACTTTGGGAGTTTGACTAGTTCTAAGGGAAAAATTGAAGACCAGACTTTGTGGAGCCGGGAATAGTTTAAGACTGCTTAAACGGCGCTGCACGATGTTGCATGATGAAAACCGTGCAAATGCGGGTTTTAAGGCAGGGAGCTAGAAAGACATAGGAATTAGCCCAAAATAGCCAATCAGCTACTAGTTGCTAGGCTGAGACCACTCCTCCAGGGACAGATAAGCTGCTCAAAGCTCCCCACTCTCATTGGTGAACAGAGAAGCTTCCTCCTATCCAAGTAAGGATATGGGCAACACAGGAACTATACCACAGCCCATAATTCAGCAAACCTGAAATCTGGACTACTCTAGTTTAGAAAAGGCGGGAAACAAGGATTTTTTTTTTGTTTTTTTTTTTTTTGTTTTTTAGCAGAAACAACAGAGACTTAAACAGGAAATACTGTAAATGCTTTAAATGGCTAGCACACTTGAGTGTGTAACCTACAACAGTTAAACAACACAAAAATGACTTTTAGAAGTGCAGAAAACAGTTAAAATACAAAAATAATGCTTTTGAGATATTAGGTAAGCCAGAAACTCACTTTTCATCAAGAAAATGTTTCTTCTTAAAACCTCCATCTAGCAGCGTGCTTTTCATTCATTGGGTCATATTATAGGAAGGACACAACTGACAATATTATTGTCTTTTTTTGTGTTGTTAGAAAAACAAAGTTTTATTTTTAAATCACAATCAGTATTATTAACATCAATAATCAAGCCGTTACAGAAAATTGAAAATCGGCAAATTCTGTTGTATAGCCTTTATGTTAAATACTAAAATGAATTTAAACAATCAGGACTAAATTCAGGTTCTCAGCAGATATAATTCAACATCTGTGTCCCATTGTTGTTGTGTTAATGTTGTTAGACTTCAGTATCTCAAATACTATGGTTTCTGTTGTGCAAGTTTGGGTATGTGGATATTACATTACAATATTTTCATAATTTATGTAAACTGAGTACTGTCCTATCTGTTTGTGATAGACGGATAAGTAAGCAATATAAAACTATAAGTGCCAATAATGGCAGTGATCCATCTATTGTTAATAGGCTTTAAGAAGACTGACGATACATATAAAAAGTTCTTATGGGGGTTGATGGTGATGATGATTATTGCATAGCTTTTTGCACTAACAGCAGAAAACGTTACCACACATACATACTCTGATACTGTGTATGGCACAATCCTACTTTAGCCAAATCCTCTGAGAGAAGGGACAACCAAGGCAGCATAAAACATAAAACAAAAAAATCAAAGCTCCAGAGAAAATAAGGTTCAACGAACACTGTGTTTACTGATAGGTAAGCGCTTCACAAGAAATTGCTTCATCAGACCTTCCACACACAATAAAAAACAAGGTCCATATATAATGAATCAGAAATTCAAACTCTCCAATCAAAATCACAGTAAATAACATGACATCATAAAAGCTACATAAATTTAAAAAGAAATACATCTATTCAGTTTACTGTCATACAAACCTACAAATCAACAATAAATAACTATACAATAGCGTAGACAAAAAATAAAAGTAAAAAAGAAAGTAAAAACAGACTATCTTAAGAAATCTAGTCTAAAACATGCTAAAATGCATATTAGGAGTCATTTGGGTATCCTCCTTTTCTTAAGTAGGGGCTTAATGGTAGCACGTTCATTAAGACCCCTACCTCTATCAGCTCTGAGGATGATCATCCAATTGTTCTCCTTATACTCAGTATGATTGCAAATATCACCTTTTCTTATTGTGGGGATAACAACATCAATGACCCTAAAACTAAACGTATGTCCTTCACCATAATTAATGACATGCTTACATAGGGCATTGTGCTCAGCACCTCTGCGTATACAATAAACATGTTCCCTCATACGCTCTCTCAGTGATCTATTCATCTTTCCTACATAGAATGATGCACATAACGTGCACTCTGCTAAATAGACCACATTTGTTGTTCTACAATCCACATTTACCCTGAACACAAACCTTCTTTTAAGGTCAGGATGATCAAAAAAGCCAGAGTTGTTAATAACTGAAGATGCAAAAACCAAACGGCTGCAGGTACACTGAGGTGCCCAAAACACACAACAACAGCACTGGAAATCAGTCACTGTACTTTATTGCAGAAGACAAACGGTAAGCGCTTTCACAACTTAATGTTGCTTCATTGATGAATTTACTTTTAGAGTTGTTAATAAGCCCACAAGAATTACACTTGCCACATGGTAGTGTAATACCAACCTCAACTGAGTTACTGGATCTATCATTCCCATTGCATAACAACCTCTTCAGGTTCTTCGTATTCCTATAACGAAAAGAGGGATTATCACCAACTATGCTACCAATCTCAGGATCCACCTGTAAAATAGACCAGTGTAGTTTAAAAATCTCCCTAAGTGCTTGATGGTCTCTAGTAAAAAACAGGGGTACTTTGACCTGTTTGCTCAACTTATTGGAGCCACACGACTCACCTTCTATTCTTGGACCATAGTATGGTGCTGCTGCACCACCTCTAAGTAAATCCAAATCTGACCAACATCTAAGAATTTCAGTTTGATTATAACCTCACTGTAACAACCTATGTTCAAGTTGTACCTTCTCCAGTTGAAAGCCTTCTGGCGTGGGGTTCAATCTTGATGCTCTAATACCTTGACCTTGTCAATGATTTGTTTCTCCTGTGGAGGGGTACTAGTTCTGATTTGGTTTGATTGTTTGAAGTTTACAGTGTCTTCTTCGAAGACTTGAATTGAATACTTGGAGTTATTTATAGAGAAATGACAGGGTTCTATGATTAATACAGGTGTTCAAGAAGACACTGTTTTAGGAACACAAACCAAATCAGAAGTAGTATGCCCTCCACATGTTTTTCGCAACCTTATTCATGGTCAAGGTATTAGAGCATCAAGACTGAACCCTACGCCAGAAGGCTTTCAACTGGAGAAGGTACAACTTGAACATAGGTTGTTACAGAGAGGTTATAATCAAACTGAAATTCTTAGATGTTGGTCAGATTTGGATTTACTTAGAGGAGGTGCAGCAGCACCATACTATGGTCCAAGAGTAGAAGGTGAGTCGTGTGGCTCCAATAAGTTGAGCAAACAGGTCAAAGTACCCCTGTTTTTTACTAGAGACCATCAAGCACTTAGGGAGATTTTTAAACTACACTGCTAGATCCAGTAACTCAGTTGAGGTTGGTATTACACTACCATGTGGCAAGTGTAATTTTTTTGGGGCTTATAACACACTCTGGCTTTTTTCATCTGGACCTTAAAAGAAGGTTTGTGTTCAGGGTAAAATGATTGTAACAACAAACAACAACTATTTTTATAAGCACGTTAGTGCGTGCATTCGCATCATTGAAAGATGAATCACTGAGAGAGCGTATGAGGGAACATGTTTATTGTATACGCAGAGGTGCTGAGCACAATGCCCTATGTAAGCATGTCATTAATTATGGTGAAGGACATACGTTTAGTTTTAGGGTCATTGATGTTGTTATCCCCACAATAAGAAAAGGTGATATTTGCAATCATACTGAGTATAAGGAGAACAATTGGATGTTCATCCTCAGAGCTGATAGAGGTAGGGGTCTTAATGAACGTGCTACCATTAAGCCTCTACTTAAGAAAAGGAGGATACCCAAATGACTCCTAATATGCATTTTAGCATGTTTTAGAGTAGATTTCTTATGGTAGTCTGTTTTTACTTTCTTTTTTACTTTTATTTTTTGTCTATGCTATTGTATAGTTATTTATAGTTGATTTGTAGGTTTGTATGACAGTAAACTGAATAGATGTATTTCTTTTTAAATTTATGTAGCTTTTATGATGTCATGTTATTTACTGTGATTTTGATTGGAGAGTTTGAATTTCCGATTCATTATATATGGGCCTTGTTTTTTATTGTGTGTGGAAGGTCTGATGAAGCAATTTCTTGTGAAGCACTTACCTATCAGTAAACACAGTGTTTGTTGAACCTTATTTTCTCTGGAGCTTTGATTTTTTTGTTTTATGTTTTAAACTGCCTTGGTCGTCCCTTCTCTCAGAGGATTTGGCTAATTTATTTATCATTTTTGTGAGTGACGGGACGTTTATCCAGTGGGTTTTCGTTTGGTTTTGCACAATCCTACTTTATTTAATTGTATTGTTGTCTGGCAAAGGAAGAAACTTTTAGATATTCCATAAAACCTTATGAAGTCAGCAAATAGCTGGAAAGTTTTAGACTATTAATGTTAATCTATACAGAAACATGTATAATTATATACAAAACTTTTGTTGAGGTTATTGTGCAAACATCAGCTTTGCATTAAGCATGCAGGTACAGGTATTGAACTAACTACAACTACATCCTGCACCTATAAACACTGATGATGTTTATTATAGATTATAGCAACTAGCAGAGTGGAATAGAAACATACCTCTCAACCTGCAAACTCTGGAACTTTGTACAAAGGCCCTGGAAATTATGCACATCCAGGGATAGATCTGGACAGCTAATTCTTGTAAACTGTGAATACCCAATAGCAAAAAACTCTTCCTTCTTCCAGTCGGAATGTGGGGTACTGCTTAGAAACATCCTTATAAAACAGAGAGTAATAAAAATGATGGAAAATTATAAGCACACTATCAAAGAGACAGTACTAAATCTGTAGACTTCATTGGACTGCATTACAAAGTTCTACCACACAAGGTCATTTATATTTGCTTCTAGAAAAGGCAGATGTTAACATGCATGTTTTCTTTACTGGTGCCACTTGCATGTTGGTCATGTAGTGTGATTTTCAATGTGCTAGCCATTTTTAAAATTCATGTGTGATGAAAATTTTATGAAGGAGTAAAGCATGCCTGAAAATAAGGGCATACATCCAAAAATGTGTACATGATAATCATGGATAAATCATATTTTAAATTGTGGCCTTTCCTCCAAAAATAGGGACAGTTGAGAAGTCTAGATAGAAACCATGCATATCTGTGCTAATATTTAAATATTATACATGTGGTGTGCAGCTAATAAAAGTCAGTAAAACTGTAGTTCTGGTATGGGTACTGATGATATGGCTACACTTGTTCTTACACTGTTGTTGGATAGTTGTCTAGTAAATACCTAATTGTGTTCATTTATTTTTATCTGTGTACCAGTACAAGGGCCAGAGGTATTTCAATGTTTTGTCTGCATGTATGCATGAGGATACATATAATAATGGTCACAGTGTGTTACTTTCAGGCTCAGGGATTGAGACATTTGCACATCATGTATGTCCAAAGATCTCATGTGTTAGAAATCAATGATCCTACAGAGGAGATGGATGGAGCGTGAGCAGAATACTTGTTAAAATGCAAGAAGAGTGAGAACTGTACAACAAAGAAGACAATAGTGGGCACACACACATGTGGACACACACACACACACACACACACACACACACACACACACACACACACACACACATATTTATGAGAGGTCACTGAAAAAATGTTTCAGAGTGCAAAGTTCAAGACTGACACGGAAACTCAAACTCAAACAAACTTAAAGAACACCACGTTTTATTAACAAAGCTATTTCCTAATGAATAATAGTGTGTATTATGGAAATGTGAAACAAATAACACATATGAAAGGGCTACTGTTATTGACTAATGGTGTTGTCCTCATTCTGTGTCTTATAACTTTCTTAGCTTGGTTGAGTTAGTAGGACCTCAGCAGCTCATAGCTGCTATTATTTATACGGGAGGAAAAAAAAAACTGTCTTCACTAAACATTTACTATTGACAGTCAACTTAGAATAAGCTAACATAGCAGTTGTTATCTGGAATATATAACTAGGATAAAGTAAACTTAGAATAAGCAAACATAGTTAGCAGTTGTTATCTGGAAAATATAGCTGGGATAAAGTTTATGTCCTCAGTCTGGTGAAAAATCAGGTCAGGTTTCACCTTCAGAGAGAGACAGAAAAAATACAGAATTCTGAAAATACTGAATCAGCTATTTTTGAAAATAAAATAGAAACTGGTAGATGTTTAAAAATGTATTGCAGATTGCAAACATAACAAACATGAATGCATATATGTGCACTCCATTTAAGCTATAGTCAAGAAATTATTCACATTTTTCACATTTAATATGCAAAAAATGCAAGCTTATATATATATATATGTGTGTGTGTGTGTGTGTGTGTGTGTGTGTGTGTGTGTGTGTGTGTGTGTGTGTGTGTGTGTGTGTGTGTGTGTGTGTGTGTGTGTGTGTGCGTGTGTGTGCGTGTGTGTGCGTGTGTGTGTGTGTGTGTGTGTGTGTGTGTGTCTGTGTATAGCTTAGAGCAGAGCATGGCTATCCCACACTATGTTATAAAAGAATTCCATCTTTTGCCATTTAAGATAGAAAATAGTTTCATGTGCTTTACTGAAACTGAAGGCTAATTGTGTCACTGTTTTATTCCATTTTGGTTTATGGTCAATAAGTATCCCTCCAGTTGATAAATGATATGTTTGCAAACGAGCCAATATCAATTTTATTTGAAACTTTACATCTTGGGAACTTGATCAGGTTACCTCAATGTGAATGTAAGTACCAATACCCTCATTAAAATAAATGTTGATATGGTTGAAATAACATTAAACAAAACAAATTATATAGCCTGGACAAGCTATAAAGTCTTCTTTATTTTGAAATATGATTTAACTTTGTTGCAACCAAATGATATGATTGCAGAAACAATGTTAATGTCAAATCTCAAACAACTATTATATGAATTTAGTTTATTAAGCAGCTTTAAGAGCACTGAACTGACAAATGAATATATGAATATATATATATATATATATATATATATATATATATATATATATATATATATATATACATACACACACACGTGTGTGTGTGTGTATGTGTGTGTGTGTGTGTGTGTGTGTGTGTGTGTGTGTGTGTGCATATAGCTGTGTATATTCATATAGGATACCTGCAGGTACTCAACTGAAGTTTAAATTGACCTCTGTTTTGTCAACCAAACAGATGTTCAACAGGTGTCAAAGACTGCATAATCCCCAATGTTAGAAAACATGCCCTTTCCCCAGGGATTGTGCAATCTTGGAGTTGCAATAAATAATTATAATGGGGTATTGTGATGCAAGTCAGCTTTCCCCACTGCAGAAGCAGTTTTAAATCTTGCATGGTTCAAAGATTAACTTTAGAGCATGCACACATGCACAGAAGCATGCCAACATTTACTTGTCAATGTTAATTTGTCAAATTTAGTGATGTCAACATTCATCAATTTGATTGTTGCCATCTACACCCATATATGCCTGCAGTGACATGAGCAAACCAAAGCTGAATGTGTTAAAGCTTTTCTAAGGCAATTGTATGACCTGGCTGAAAATTATGAGTTTAACGAAACAATAGATAAACAAATCAGAGAAAGAATAGTTATTGGGTTAATGGATGCTGAAGTATATCAGAAGTAATTTTAAGGCCACAGAAATCACCTCAGAGGCTGAATTAGTGAAAAAAAAAATACTAATTTAAATATGGCAAATGATATATGGAAAGTAGAACTCATTAAAAAAACAAATGTAAAAAGAGGTAAAAGGCTATTCAGAGTTAAGTATAGGCAAAAGACGTACAGCGAGCCTACACTGGGCAAATGTCTGGGGTGTTAACTGTTACCATGCTGTGTCAAGCAGCATGCAGCATGCAGCATGTGGCATAATGTGTTAAAAGCTGGGACATTACGCTGTCAGTATTAAAGTAAAGTTAATTAAAGAGACTGCATCTGGAAAGTGTTTCTCCTGGATTAAGTAACTATTGTATCTGACACTAAAGCAATCTAGCAAGTGAATCACCCTATTCAAAGAACACAAGTGAGGTTTAAGACTGATACAGAGGCTGATGGGATTCTGCTATTCCCTTCTACCTGTAAACGTTTCCCATAGCATGGTTGCTTGAAGCTGAGACAAAAATACATAATCCTGAAGCAAACTCAGTTGCATTGGTAGATTTCCAGACATGTCTCATTAGAAACAGCACAAGTATGAGTTCTAGATGTAATATACATGATGCTCTATACACAGTCTGATTGCAGAGCTGTGACATATGCGATGGGTCTAACTGTCAAATTAAATGAAGCTAGTGTGGATGCATTTGGTGAAAACTGGTCCTCTTAACTGTGAACTAAAGAAGATTGCATTAAAACTGAATTAAGTTTAATATGTCTTAACCACACACAGGTGTCTGCTATTTCCTATGCTGTCTAAAGCAGAGGTATAGCTCAAACGAATGCAAAGACTTGGGGAAATAGAAACTGTCACTGAACCAACTGAGTGAGGTGCATCAATAGGCCTTGCAAGAAGGATGATAGTGTACAAAAATGTGTTGACCTAAAATGGCTAAATGCTGCATTGAAAGATATAGCACTTAAACTAGTCAATGCAGAAGTGTTTTCCACATTAAAGACATCTGGAAAATACCCCTAGAGTAAAATAATCAAAAGGTGGCAGACTTCACTTCAGGGGGAAGATTACTTTTTCAAGATGCTGCCATTTAGTTTAACCTTAGCAAGTGAAATCTTTAAGTATAAAATGACTGACTTGTTAAGAGGGCTTGATTGTGTTGGTGTCATTGATAAAATCCTGGTACTTGGTCAAAATAAGAGCACATGATTTAAGGTTGAAGGCAGTGCTCTGAACTATTAATAACCCAGTGTTAAGGTTAAATGATTTTTGGAAAGACTGTGTTTCAATCCTTTTGCCACAGCATAAATGCTAAAGGGATAGGACTAAATGCAGGCAGGGCCAGAGCAATAACTGAGCTAAAGAGTCCATCTTGTGACGACAAAGTTAAGATGCATACTAGGCATGATTAATTTCTTAGGCAAGTCTCTGCAGATTTATTAATTGTACTGCATCTATTGACAGAACAGTTTATGAAAGGTGTATCCTGGTCATGGAGAAATGCTGAACTCCAAGCATTCAGAAAAAAGAAATGTTAACAACAATAGAGCCAATGTTAACATACTATGATGTCATCAAACTGATAGTCATGAGTGCCTATGATAGTTTCCTTAGCCTAGATGCGATATTACTTCAGACGGATGAACAAGTGTTAAGTCCTACTGTCTATTGCCTAGGAATACTAACTGATTCTGGATTGAAATATTTACAAAATAAGAAAGAGTGTCTTTGCAAGTGTGTGGTACTTGACATGTTTTCCAAATACTTATCGCAGCTAGAATGTTTCCAACTCCAAACTGGCCATAAGCATAAGCCTTAGGCATAGGCCAACTAGGTGGCCACCTAGGGCGCTGCTCTAGTAGCGGTGCTTTTCCAGTATTTATTTGGTGTAGGTAGACCAGGATGGGGGCACCGGGTGGGGGCACCTTGGAGCCCTTTTGCCTAGGGCACCAGTTGACCTAAGGCCGCTCCTGGCCATAAGTTATTAGTTTGACTGATTCATTCTGATAATCTAGATAAAGAACCTCTCAAAATGTCAAGTACTGTTGATGAGAACAAGAAGATTCAATCACAAAGCAACATATGCACCTCCAAATCAATTAGATGAAGCAGATATATTTTCTAGAAATCTTATATGTGACCAGTTATTGTCAGATGCTGAAGGAGATGTTGTCCTCTATGTGCTGAACTTAATGACAACCAGACCTATGACTCCCAGAAGACTAGAAAAGTTAAAACAAGCTATCAGAAATAATCATGAATTACAAACTATTATCCAATCTATTTACTTGCAAGAGTGGACATCTGAAATCCACAACATATATCAACAGACTGTGTGCTGCCCAGCAGAATGTCACTTTTCCTGATCTTGTTGATACTTTTGCAGAGTGACTCTGAGTACGATCCTGTTCACGGTAATTAGTTGTCTGTTTCCATTCCAGGGGCTATTTTTCCATTACTTGTACTGGTTAAATGGTGTACAGTGGAAGACTAAAGACAGTAAAAGGTAAATTCACTATCAGGACTGCAAAAGAGTAATGTGGCCAGATAAATGATTGTACAGATGTTTCTTTTCTAAGCAACATTTACCTCAAGTGTTGCAGTTTCACGAATAATCACATCATAGCATTTATAAAAATGTTTAGAATATCGCATAACTAATTACATTCATAAATGTTTAATATGAGTAGTGACAGGGTCAGAACAGAGGGTTGAATATACATGTATCTCTGGTGCACATATCTGTGCTTCATAAATTCTTTGAGAGGGAGGTTTCTGTTGAGTCTGCATGTACACTGAATACATACAGCCACTGCCACTTTAAGACAAGTGTATAACATTGCCATTAAGAATGACTGTATCCCATGCTGTTCTGAATCTAGTTCCTCTGGCCAGTGTATTTATGGTGAGTGAACTCTTAACATTACTCTTTCTATGTTGCATTTTGTACGGAATAAAGTTTACCATTTTTGTTGAAATTATTGTGTATTCTGATGTTGTTAACAAAACTGTTAGACATTAATGGGAAACCAGATGTGAGCAGCAGGACAATTTGGAACTGATAAACTTCTTACACAGGTGTTTTACATATTTCCTCTTTCTGTATTTTGTCCTGTTGTATGCTTTCAACAAGTGCTGAAATAGTTAACAGATGTGACTCTCTTGGTCTGTTGAATCTTGTTTGATGACTGTCTTTCTTATCTCCAATTTATTACCTGTCTCAGCAATCTCATAATTCCCAGACATGCTAACCCTCTCACTGAAGGTTGCCACCCCTGAATAGATTAAGGTTACAACCCTGTGACTGTGTCCACTCCTGTGCACTCAGCAGCACTTTACTTTCTCATTCTGCAACACTGTGTGTCACAAGAAAGAGGCTCCTTCTTAACACGGAGTTACATATAGGGCCTCCTTTTCCTACAATAAATGTTGTATGTTTGAGAATGTTGAATTTTAGCAGATAAACTGTCATTTACCATTTCTTGATGTAATGACTGAGGTAGTTTTAGATTTTCACATGCTGTTCTACCCCCACTGTCATTTATTATGATTGTCTTCATTGACCTCTACATTTTATCAAGCAGTATTTATTATGAGAACACTGAAACATCATTTCACAATATAAAGATTCAGTATTTTATTCATTAACAATTGATGTAGAGCTTTCCAGCTTTTATACAAGAACTCCACAAAGCTAACATCAAGTATAACACAATTTACTAGCCAAACTGATTCAAATACAACAATGCTGGTTTATATATATTGAAATTAGCACTGAGGACTAAGGCTGTGAGCTGTTATTGAGTGACTTTTTGTGTACAGGGTTGGATTCCCTCCATTTCCCGTATAGTATAATGCAGGTCTTCCCTACATTTCCTTTATAGCCTCATGCAACCCTGAGCCAGGCACTTAACCAGGCAGTGCAATAAAAGCACCTAAACATGCTGTATGTAAGATAAAGAAAACAGGGTGTCAACACAATGCCCCAGCTTTACTGTAATGGGAAATTTGCATCCCTGCTCTCGCACTTTTGCTGATGCAATAAGCCAACTTATGTAAGAGCAATATAAAATGACTAGTTCAAAATTCTGGTTTCCTGCAGAAAGTTACCTTCACTTTCTGTTCCCTCCAAGTTATAAAAAAATAATGTTAAAATGTCTTTGTAGCTGAATATTACATACTGTATTGGTACTAGCTAACCTCCTTCACATCTGAGAATGTGTTTCATTCAAATGTTAAAGTCTGAAGTCCTCCCATTGGAGTTCACTGCACATATATAGACCTTCTTTCCTTATTTTCCCCTACAAAAAAATTATCTTGTAGTTTTCATCAATTATAATATGAAAATCCTGGCAATTTATACTGACCTCATTGTTACACAGGGAGGCTAAAATTATATTACCTTACAGTTATGTTGGAGCATAGGAGCAATATTAGCCAAATTATTACAATGCCAGGTCATAAAAAACCTTTTAAGTAAATGCATGTAAAGGTCTTGCCCCCCCTTTTTGAACAACGGATAGTGCTTACCTCCTAAATCAAGCAGAGCCATATATGATAGCCCAGGGAAAAATCTGTGTCTTATCATCCATTTACAAAGACTATCCTTAACTGTGGCCAAGGTAGTACTTTGACCTATAGTGGTTCATAGATTAGTATTAGGTTAACTGCCCTTATGAGCCTAGCCAATTACCCCATGTCAGAATCAAACTCTGCAGCTTGTGTCTATAAGGCAAACACCTTAACCATTATGTCAACCTCAAACACACCTAATTGCATTAATTTAAAAACCTATATACTTCTTGTTTCTCTGTAGCAACACTATTAAACAGAATGGAGATGCTGTACGTGTATAGCTCACTGGGCATCTCTCAGGTGGATGTGAGCCTGCTGTGGGTGTTCCCTCATCGACAATGCTGTGTAATTTTGGACTTGATATATTTAATTTTCAGGGGGTGGGGGAATGCAGGGGGCACGTCCCCCTTGCAAAAATGAAGGATAGGATATTTTAGGTTTCCAGTGTTTTGGGTGGTGGGCATAATGTAGGTGCAGGTTGTGCACTTTTGTTTTATAGTCCATGGCTATATTCAATCAAGTCAGGTTCAATGTTTTCAGTTTCTGATGCTTTGTGGTTTCACTGAATTGGTCTTGATGATATGTGATTCAGTGATCTGGGGTTTCAATGGTTTGAAGTTGACCCATGTCTGTATATCTATCTATCTATCTATCTATCTATCTATCTATCTATCTATCTATCTATCTATCTATCTATCTGTGTGTGTGTGTACATATATATACATATATCTATATATATACACACATGCACATGCACACACACACACACACACACACACACACACACACACACACACACACACACACACAC
The DNA here is from genome assembly GCF_019279795.1 of Protopterus annectens. NCBI lineage: Eukaryota > Metazoa > Chordata > Ceratodontiformes > Protopteridae > Protopterus > Protopterus annectens. The sequence goes on along the minus strand of NC_056729.1, from coordinate 1,927,398,797 downwards.
AAAAAACACACACACATATATATATATATATATATATATATATGTTTGTGTCTTTCATCTTTTCCTGGTTAGGGGTCGCCACAGCGGAACTCTGGTCCGTTAATGATTGGTAGTGGATTTTTATGTACCGGGTTACCAGCCCTGATGCACAACCTTCAACGAAGGCATGCACCATTCACGTATGCCTCCACACAGAAGATGCTCTAGCTGAGAATCGAACGGGACAACGTCTTGCTATGAGGCGACAACGCTACCCCAGATACGCACAGTCATTTATTTATTTAAGCTTGATAGCCAGGAATGTTCAACTGGGAGGTCATATTTTTTAGTGAAATCTCTTAGAAATATCTATAAGGCAAGAACAGCAACAATTATTTAACAATAAAGTATCTTCAAAAAGTAGTGATATATATAACTATAAAAAAATATACAAAAACAACTGAAGTTAAATTACAAAAAGGAAACAATTTTGAGAACAAAAACAATATAAGTTAAATACAAGAAGTACACAGTTTTACAACACTGGACACATAGTTAACAGAATATCATTCAAGGTACTGAAAGCATCTTGAAACAAAAAGCATTATAAAACTAGACAACTGCATGGGAGAGTTGTAGAACAGGACAAGGTAATAAGTGCGTAGACACTATAGGCATGTAGTAGACTGAATTATGGTCAATATATGAGAAAAGATTGGAGTTCTGTAAGAGTG